>NW_013574259.1:3192-3354 GCF_000499745.2 Eimeria mitis | reverse complement strand
AAAAAAAAAAAAAAAAAAAAAAAAAAAAAAAAAAAAAAAAAAAAAAAACATGTATGTCTTTGTCTTTGTCTTTGTCTTTGTGTTTGTTTCAGCCCCATAAACACTTCTCTTCTTTATCGATATCTCATGCATAGAATATACAACTACCCGTTCAGGTCACTC
>NW_013574259.1:1237-3142 GCF_000499745.2 Eimeria mitis | reverse complement strand
GCTGCTGCTGCTGCTGCTGCTGCTGCTGCTGCTGCTGCTGTAGCTGCTGATGTTGCTGCTGTTGCTGCTGCTGCTGTTGTTGCTGGTGCTGTTGCTGTTGCTGCTGCTGCTGTTGTTGCTGGTGTTGCTGTTGCTGCCGCCGCTGCTGTTGTTGTTGCTGCTGTTGCTGCTGCTGCTGCTAGTGCTGCTCGGAGAGGCAGAGGCTTCGACAAGGAAATTCATTTATATTTATATTTATTTATTTATTTATATTTATTTATATTTATATTTATTTATTTATATTTATATTTATTTATTTATATTTATATTTATTTATTTATATTTATATTTATATTTGTTTATAGAGAAGCAGCAAGGACAGAGGAGGTGGAGCGTCTCTTTGTCCCCGCCGGCTGGGATACCCAACAGGAACTCGAGTCTGTCTCCTTTTCTATTTTTTTTTATTTTTTTGTCTCCTTTTTTATTTTTTTTTATTTTTTCTGTCTCCTTTTTTACTATTTTTTTATTTTTTTTGTCTCCTTTTTTATTTTTTGTCTCCTTTTCTATTTTTTTATTTTTGTCTCCCATTTTATTTTTTTTCTTTTTGTCTCCTTTTTCCCTTTTTTCCCCTCCTTTTTGTCTCTTTTTCAGTCTCCTTTTTTGTCTCTTTTTCTGTATACTTTTGTCTCCTTTTTGTCTCCTTTTTGTTTCCTTTTTGTCTCCTTTTGTCTCCTTTCTTTTTGTTCCTTTTTGTCTCCCTTTGTCTCTTTTTTGTCTCCTTTCTGTCTCCTTTTGTCTCCTCTTTGTTTCTCTTTCTGTTTCTCCCTCTTCTTTATTTTTATCTCCTTTTTCCTTTTCTTTTTTTTTTCTGTCTCCTTGCATCTGCTGCTATTCTTTTTGTTATATTTTGTTTCTTCTTTTCTCTATCTTACTAAACCCTAAACCCTAAACCCTAAACCCTAATTTTTTTGTTTTTTTTCTTCTCAGTGCACTCATCGCCAAAACCCCCGCTGGATCCTTCGACGTAAACTTCCTGCTGCTGCTGCTGTTGCTGTTGCTGCTGCTGCTACTGCTGCTGCTGCTGTTGCTGCTGCTGCTGTTGCTGCTGCTGCTGGTGGTGGTGGTGGTACTGCTGATGTTTCCGTTGCTTCTGCTGCTGCTGCTGCTGTTGTTTCCGCTGCACCACCTTGCTGCTGCTGCTGCTGCTGTTACTGCTGCTGCTGCTGCTGCTGCTGTTACTGCTGCTGCTACTGCTGCTGCTCCTGCATCACCGCGCCCGCTGTCTTCATCTATCTGCTGCACTCTTTGCTGCTACTGCTGCTGCTGCTGCTGCTGCTGCTGCTGTTGCTGCTGCTGCGTTGTGCTGTGCATGCAGCAACCATACGAGGCCTTCGTTCCTCACACGGCGCCTCAGTATAGTGTATGTCTGTCTCCTTTTTTGTCTCCTTTTTTGTCTCCTTTTGTTTTCTTTTGTCTCCTTTTGTTTTCTTTTGTTTTATTTTGTTTGTCTCCTGTCCCCCTTTTTGTCTCCTTTTTTATCTCCTTCTGTCTCCTTTTGTTTGTCTCCTTTTGTTTATTACAATTTATATTTATTATTTATTTATAATTTATTACTATTTTATTTTATTTATATTTTTTTTTATTTTTATATTTATTATATTTCCCTTTTTATTTTTATTTGTTGATATTTCTTTTTTTTTTATTTTTTTATTTTTTATTATTTTATTTATATTAATATAAAAATATAAAAATATAAAATTTTTTATATATTTTTTTACTATATTATAAAATATTATTTTTTTATTTTTTATTTTATTTTATTATATAATTTTTATTTTATTTTTTCTCAGCCGGAGACAAAAAGAGACAAAAAAATACCACAAATAAAAAACGCAGTTTTCTTGCAGGAGCTGCAGCAGCGCTTTC
>NW_013574259.1:914-1137 GCF_000499745.2 Eimeria mitis | reverse complement strand
AAAAAATACCACAAATAAAAAACGCAGTTTTCTTGCAGGAGCTGCAGCAGCGCTTTCCTGCTGCTGTTGTGCTCCCGCAGCAGCAGCAGCAGCAGCAGCAGCAGCAGCAGCAGCAGCAGCAAGGACATTCAGTACAAATGAATAGCAAAATGCGAATGGTTAGATATACACTAAGCAGCAGCAACAGCAGCAGCAGCAGCTGCTGCTGCTGCTGCTGCTGCTG
>NW_013574259.1:0-814 GCF_000499745.2 Eimeria mitis | reverse complement strand
AAAAAATACCACAAATAAAAAACGCAGTTTTCTTGCAGGAGCTGCAGCAGCGCTTTCCTGCTGCTGTTGTTGTCTGTGTTTTGTTATTGTCTCCTTTTGTCTCCTGTTTCTTTATTTCTTCTGTCTCCTTTTCTCTTTCTTCTGTATCTCCTTGTATTTGTCTCCTTTTATCTATTTATATTTTTCTGTCTCCTTTTATATTTGTTTTGTCTCCTTTTCTTTTTCTTTTGTCTCCTTTCTATTTATATCTTTCTATCACCCTTTACTTACATATTTCTGTCTCCTTTTCTTTTTCTTTTTTCTTTTTTTTTTTATTTTGTCTCCTCTTTATATATTTCTGTCTCCTTTTCTCTTTCTTTCATCTCTGTTTCTTTCTATTGTCTCTTTTTATTTTATACACTTATTTATTTATTTATTTATTTATTTATTTATTTATTTATTTTATTTTTTTTTTGTTTGTGTAGAGTCTATCGTCTGAAGGTGTGTCTCCTTCTCGATCAGCAACAGCAACATCAGCAGCAGCAGCAGGAGCAGCAGCAGGAGCAGCAGCAGCAGCAGCAGGAGCAGCAGCAGCAGCAGCAGCAGCAGGAGATGGTTCTATTGGTATTAGTTTACACAGAGACAGCAGAGATGGTGTCTCCTTTAGGGAGACAATAAAAACAAAATCAATAAAACAAAATAACGAAGAACAAACACAAACAGACTCCCTACAAACCTTCTTTCAGGGCCTTCTAGCTAAAAGTATATCTTTTTTTTTTTTTTTTTTTTTTTTTTTTTTTTTTTTTTTTTTTTTTTTTTTTTTTTTTTTTTTTTT
>NW_013574258.1:3083-3174 GCF_000499745.2 Eimeria mitis | reverse complement strand
GTGGAAAGCGAGAAAGCACGCAAATGTATGAAACTATGAACAATAAATAGATGAATTAATCCGTAAATTAATTAAATTAATTAATTTAATA
>NW_013574258.1:676-2980 GCF_000499745.2 Eimeria mitis | reverse complement strand
TTCTTTTACAAGTCTATTCTTCAGCAGGCCGTGTTCATAATCCCACCTAAAAAACAAATAAATAAATAAATAAAATAAATAAATAAATAAATAAATAGAAAATAAATGAATGATTAAGTTGATAAAGAAACAAAACAAATATTTAGTTTTTTGTTAAGAGTTTCTACTACGTAAATTGTATTGATTGATTCTGTGCAGAGTTTAACGAATATATTATTAATTTTCCATCAACTCTGTTTTAATTAAACAAATAAATTATATTTTATTTAAAATATTTAATTTATTTAATTTTTTTTGTCTTTAATTACCACATAGGCTGCGTCGCCCTACACCAATCCCAATCCCCCCGAGGGGTTAAGCACGCCTCGTCGTTATGTACAGGCATTACATGTCCTATCTTCCTGCATGCATATACATAAAATAAATATAAACAGCTGCTGCTGCTGCTGCTGCTGTTGCTGCTGTTGCTGCTGCTGCACAAATACATTTAAATATAATTAGTATACACGGATGCTCCTGCTGCTGCTGAATACAAGTCAACACAAATCACTGCAGCAGCTACCATAGCCACAAATAAAGAAGAGAAAAAAAGGAGACGCAGCGAGGGTATCTGTCTCTTTCTTTCTCTTTTTTTCTTGTTTTTTAAACTAAACACAAAAAAAAAACAGAAACTTTATTCACCTGAAATACATAAACTCCTGCGTAGCATGCCCTGCAGCACACTGCGCCAGAGACGGGCGGCCCCCAGGAGAAGCGCGGCCCACTGAATCCAAACATAAACCCGAGCCTTTGTTTTCCAGGGTGCCTGCAGATACAAACCCTAAACCCTAAACTGTAAACCCTAAACCCTAAACCCTAAATACCAAATCCAAACCCTAAACCCTAAACCCTAGTTTCCTAGCAAGAGAGATTGGGCACCTGTGGCTTAGGAGAAACAGAACAACTGTCTAAACCCCCACTGCTACCGGGTCGTGAGTATTCAGCATCAACTGCTTTCAACTGCAGCGAGGCAGGGTGTATTCAGGCTACAGTGAGGGGGTTTGCGAGGGTTTACGGGGCTATCGCCGAGCCAACGAGGGTTTAGGGTTTAGGGTTTAGGGTTTGTTGTCTCACCGAGGTATGGTACATCATCTAGATGTACAACATCTGCTTCAGGGAAGACATTTTCCATATACCATTTGAAGCTTTTACAGTTATGTTGTTTTCTCCATTCCTGTCTTTGTTTGAGTGTATCTACACCGTAATCAATATTAGGTCTACCCAATACACGCCATGCAAGATCAGCATATTCATCCATCCATAAAAGTGTACGCATCTTATTAACTGTTAATGCTTTAGAGGGAAAGCTATACCCAGCCCCCCCCTTGCGAAATATATGATAGACACGGCTGCAGGGGGCGCACTCTAGAACCCCGCCACACTGCCATAGACGAAAGCTGAATTCTAGGTTTTCTGTACCCCAATACTTAAACCCTTCATCATAAGCACCAATAGAGAAAAAGAAATCTTTATTTGCTGCAAATAAACCTCCAGCCATTGCTGGTGATGTCTGAAAGTCTGTAGGGCCGTGCTGCTGCTCCTCACGAGGTAGCCGCTGCATCTGGTGAGATTCATATGAATGCTCCATCAGCTGCCATAGGAAACCTAGTTTACACCCAATACCCCCGGCTATATGTTCAAATGTTTCTGCATCAATACCATCAACTTGAGGCATTACTATACGACGATGGTCCTCTTGAATACGAGCAACCAGTGGCTCTAACCACTGGTCCTGTACTTCTATATGGCTATCTAATACTACAAATATAGGCGCTGTTGCAGCACGAATAGCACGAAGACGTGCACCCACAATACCCTCACGACGGGGGCTACGCACCAAACGAACCTTAGGAAGTAATTCAATATATTGCTGCAGCTTTCCGTTTCCTTTTGCTGCTACATCTGGCAGGTTGCTGCCGTCGTCCAGCAGCACCACCTCATGCAGCAGAGAAGGTGGTGTTCTGTTCAATACACTGTGTACAGACCGCATCAATGTAGAGAACGGCTCATTATAAAATACCATCAATACAGATGCTGCAGGCAAAGAAGATAAATCATACTGCAACGTCTTGCATGCACTGTGACGCGAATCAGGAGCAGCACGATCAAGAGGTAAATGATCGCTCAACTGTAAGTTGAAACCGCCGCCCCGCGCCAACTCCGCCGGCATATGCAGGTCCTGTACATACACTCCAAATACATATATTCAAAGAGAACGGAATGAATGTCTCCTGCAGTGCACTATCACCCACACACTGTCTAGAA
>NW_013574258.1:0-645 GCF_000499745.2 Eimeria mitis | reverse complement strand
GCTCGGACACTGTATGCGTTCTGAAGCAATCCGAGCTGCACAAGGACTCTCTCCAGCATTCAAATGCAAATTGAATTGTGGCTGGTCTGTAGACAAGGCAGAAGAACTCACAGGAGGGGGGGGTGGGGCTGGCACGTGAGCCGGCGTTCCGTCTGGGTTGAGGCCGAGGGGCCCATGCATCCTTTGGGGGTCGAAGGTGCCGTGTATGACATTCGAATTTCCTCCAGCAATAGAGGGATTGGGGAATTTCTGCTGCTGCACTGCAGCAGAGAAGTCCGCAACGGGCTCACCATCGGCCGTCAGCTGCACGCCAGGCAGCACGTAGCGCGTGATCAACACCGCGTTCAAGAGAATTGAACCAAACCCCAAAGCCATCACCGTCAGCTGCAAACAGCCCCAAAGAGGCCGCCTCCAGTCGGAGGAATGCATGTGGCTTTCCACCATGGCGGCACCAACCCTTTTATATACTGAAACCTAAGTCCCAGACGCAGGAGAGAGAGGCGATCGGGAACCTCGCAGCAATCTATTCACGAATATGAATGACTCAAGCACTGAACTCACTACACAGTTGCTTAAAATGCATGAGAAAGCTGTGAAGAGCGGCCAAAGGCCGCCCAAGTTGAACGAACCGCTGGCCGATCCCAG
>NW_013574257.1:1617-3357 GCF_000499745.2 Eimeria mitis | reverse complement strand
TATATATATATATATATATATATATATATATATATATATATATATACTACAATTCATAAACCCTAAACCCTCAAATAGAAGGACTAGTCGTGTAGGGTATTTTATTAAGGGTTTAGGGTTTAGGGTTTTAGGGTTTAGGGTTTAGGGTTTAGGGTTTAGGGTTTAGGGTTTGGCTTTGTAGGCTTGGAATTCCTTTCAAGGCATTGCCGTCGATGTGCATGTACACCGCATCAGCAACAGGTAAACCCTAAACCCTAAACCCTAAATCCTAATGAGTTGCAGCCAAACCCTAAATCCCAGGCTAAACCCTAAACCCTAAACCCTAAACCCTCGAAACCCTCAGTACAAGGAACAGCATAAACCCTAGCTTGATTTAATTTAAATGTTTAGGGTGCGAAGCATGCATGAAGTCTAGGGTTTTAGGGTTTAGGGTTTTAGGGTTTAGGGTTTAGGGTTTAGGGTTTGTTGCAGGCTTGGATGGGTGAAAACGAAAACCCCGCAGGAAACAGAAATTGCGCTGGAGGACTGTATACCGAGGTCCTAAACCCTAAACCCTAAACCCTAAACCCTAAACCCTAAACCCTTTATGCAGCTGTCTTATGCGGGGCCTGGTGTATCCGATTTGCTTTCTCCTGCTTCTTTAGTTTAAACCCTAGGGTTTAGGGTTTAGGGTTTAGGGTTTAGGGTTTAGGGTTTAGGGTTTAGGGTTTGTGCAGGAAACACTGGGAAGATATTAACCTCCTTCTCGTCGGCTTTGGCCAGCAGATATGCAAACCCGTAAACCCTGCGGTAAACCCTAAACCCTAAACCCTAAACCCTAAACCCTAAACCCTAGACCCTGATATAGAGCGCTTACGTAAACCCTAAACCCTAAACCCTCGCTGTTACTCGCATGCGGGTCCTAAACCCTAATCCTAAATTTCAAGCAAATAACCCTAAACCCTAAACTCAAACCCTAAACCCTAAACCCTAAACCCTAAACCCTCATTATACACCTGAATGACCATTTATAAATGCCTGCAAGCTCTGGCTGTACATGCATTGGGGTTGCTGGTAACAAAGCTAGGGTTTACTCACTAGGGTTTAGGGTTTTAGGGTTTAGGGTTTAGGGTTTAGGGTTTGTGTGTTGCAGTGCGCTGCTTGTCTAGCGCGGCAGTACTGCCCCGTAGGCCGCAGACTCCGAATCAGAGAAGAAAACCCTAAACCCTAAACCCTAAACCCTAAACCCTAGTTCTATTGTCAAGGTGTTTCTCTTGTCTCTTGGCTTCTTGTGGGAAAAAATCTTAAACCCTAAACCCTAAACCCTAAACCCTAGAAAATTAGGGTTTAGGGTTTAGGGTTTATTGTTGTGTTTCCAAACAAGTGGGAGTTTTGTTCAAACCCTAAACCCTTTTTTTTTTTTTTTAAATTAAAATAATGCGAGGGTTTAGGGTTTAGTCAGGGGCTAACTCTCTATCATACCGGTGCTGCAGCAGCTGCTGCAGCAGTGTTGCTGCTGCTGCAGATACACCCGGGATCCGCAGCAGCTGCTGCAGCGAGTAGAGGCTGACGTCGCCCAGCGTACGAATTTCACACTGCAGCAGCAGCAGCAGCAGCAGCAGCAGCAGCAACAGCAGCAGCAGCAGCAGCAGCAGCATAGGGAATAGTATTGTAAAAGGAGTGAACAATGCAGTAGCAGCAGCAGCAGCAGCAGCAGCAGCAGCAGCAACTCGAGAAGCAGCGACAGAGCAACCCAAGAAG
>NW_013574257.1:0-635 GCF_000499745.2 Eimeria mitis | reverse complement strand
GTTTAAGAGGGGTTAGGAGGGTTTACAAGGGTTTATGAGGGTTTAGGGGTTAGGGTTTAGAGGATAAGAAAGACAGAGGGAATAGGGATTGAGGGTTTAGGGTTTGGGGGGTTGAAGGGTTTGTGCTCAGCCCTGGGTAGAGAAGTTCTAGGGTTTATGAGGGTTTAGGGTTTATGAGGGTTTAGGGTTTATGAGGGTTTAGGGTTTATGAGGGTTTACGGGTGGTGCGGTGATAGGCAACGAGGGTTTGAGGGCCTCGTGAGGGTTTGCGGGTTGCAGCTGGCCGCCAAACCCTAAAATATAGAGAGGGGGGCCCCCCTGCATCTCCTGTTGTTTCTCTGCTTCTCTGTGTTTAGATATTTGTCTCCATCCGGCTGCATAAAAACCCTAAACCCTAAACCCTAAACCCTAAACCCTTGAAAAGTGTAAACCACCGAAAAAAACGAAAAAAGTTCGAAATTTTTTTTTTTCGCCGCAGAATTAGGGTTTAGGGTTTATGAGGGTTTAGGGTTTAGGGTTTATACCTTTGAGTATTTGTTCTTCTGTTTTATAATTATAATTAATGTTTAGTTGTTTTTTTGCTTGTTTTATTGCTTTTTCTATCTCTAGCAGCGCATGCAACACCACCTCTTTGG
>NW_013574256.1:2964-3358 GCF_000499745.2 Eimeria mitis | reverse complement strand
CTTCTTTAGTCTCGTTCGTCTGATGGACAGAATAATCTGTCCCAATGCTGCTAGCACAACCAGACTCTGATCCTACATTGTTTCTGCTTGTGGTGTGTAGGGAGCAATTACTTCAAGCGCTAGTCACAACGCCTGGTGCGCATTGTTGAACAAGCGCCGTTGTTCAGGTGCTGACTAGGACGTCTTGTGGCTTTGGTGACGTGTGGGTGGAGTTTCGCGATGATTTTGAAAGGGAATCGTGACAGCATGTGTAGCTACTTAGTGGGTAGCGCTATGTTGTTTCTTCCTTCGAGCACCGCATTCGACTGATTGGTGGGGATGTGGTTTTGCAGGGGAAGGAGACCGAGATCGCGACCTGTGGCGTTGTTGCCTTGAATCGCTGGGCACAAGGCTG
>NW_013574256.1:1471-2864 GCF_000499745.2 Eimeria mitis | reverse complement strand
GCTATGTTGTTTCTTCCTTCGAGCACCGCATTCGACTGATTGGTGGGGATGTGGTTTTGCAGGGGAAGAAGACCGAGATCGCGGCCTGTGGCATTGTTGCCTTGAATCGCTGGGCACAAGGCTACATTTCTGTGAGGTTGGCCGTTGTGGCGTAGGGCCTCCCAGACGAGGGTTGCGAGTAGAGCTTATATGCACGTTCGCTCCATTCGGAGGTGCCAGCTGCTGTGTAGTCGCTGATCTTTTGTGTGCAACTGTAGATTAGATGGGTTTCTGCGTTGGATCTTCTTCAGTGGCATGGTGTTCGTGTTAGAGAAACTTTCCTTGGATGACAAATAGCGTCCTTCATGAGGAGGGGCCTTTTCCCTTCTATGCATTGTCATCAATCCGACTCTGAGGTCATTCATTGGCATGACAATAGTCCATCAGCGTTGCCAGCCGTCGTTCCCTTCTAGCACTCTTCAAATTGAAGATTTACCAGCTTAAGCCTCTGTTCCCGTATTCCATTGTGCACACCCGGTGAACGCAGGGCTAGCTCGGTGGCGGGTCTCCACTCGAGGGCTGCAAGTTGCACTTCGCTTGCGAACGGCAGCCATCGCACTAACACCCCGCTACACTTGCAGGTGCCTCAGGATGAGCTTCTTGAGTCTCGTTCGTCTGATGGACAGAACAATCTGTCCCAATGCTGCTAGCACAACCAGACTCTGAACAAACATTGTTGCTGCCTGTGGTGTGTAGAGAGCAAGGACTTCAAGCGCTAGTCACCACGGACTGTGCGCATTGTTGAGCGGGCGCCGTTGTTCAGGTGTTTGCTGGGACGTCTTGTGGCTGTGCTGACGGGTGACTAGAGTTTCGCGATCCTTTTAGAAGGGAATCGTGACAGCATGTGTAGCTACTTAGTGGAAAACGCTATATTGTTTCTTCCTTCGAGCACCGCATTCGACTGGCTGGTGGGGATGTGGTTTTGCAGGGGAAGGAGACCGAGATCGTGGCCTGTGGCGTTGTTGCCTTGAATCGCTGGGCACAAGGCCGCATTGCTGTGAGGTTGGCCGTTGTGGCGAAGAGCCTCACGGATGAGGGTTGCGAGTACAGCTTATACGCACGTTGGCTCCACTCGGAGATGCCAGCTCCTGTGTAGTCGCTGATCTTCCGTCTGCGTATGTAGATTGGATGGGTTTCTGCGTTGGATCTTCTTCAGTCGCATGGTGTTCGTGTTAGACAAACTTTCCTTGGATGACAAACAGCGTCCTTCATGAGGAGGGGCCTTTTCCCTTCTATGCATTGTCATCAATCCGACTCTGAGGGCATTCACTAGCATGACAATAGTCCATCCGTGTTACTAGCCGTTCCCTTCTGGCACAGTTCATGTTCAGGTTGTTGCAGCTTAGGCGTGTGT
>NW_013574256.1:495-1309 GCF_000499745.2 Eimeria mitis | reverse complement strand
CCTTTCGTGCCTTCCCGCTCGGACGCTTCTGAGCAGAAGAGCTTCTTCATATGAGGTTGCCCAGGGGCGTTAGAAATGGGTACCCAAGCCAAACTTCCGCCCTTCAACTCTGATGACTGAAGTGAAATCTCGTTAACCTGACAGCTGCCCGGAGCAGCAGCATGGTGACACAAGAAAATCTGATAGGCAATGTTAAGCGTCGATTTTCGTGTGGTTGAAAGGATGAGCTTCTTTAGTCTCGTTCGTCTGATGGACAGAATAATCTGTCCCAATGCTGCTAGCACAACCAGACTCTGAACAAACATTGTTGCTGCCTGTGGCGTGTAGAGAGCAAGGACTTCAAGCGCTAGTCACAACGCACTGTGCGCATTGTTGAATAAGCGCCGTGGTTCAGGTGTTGACTAGGACGTCTTGTGGCTTTGGTGACGGATGGCTAGTGTTTCGCGATCCTTGTAGAAGCGAATAGTGACAGCATGTGTATCTACTTGGTGCGAAACGCTATGTTGTTTCTTCCTTCGAGCACCGCATTCGACTGATTGGTGGGGATGTGGTTTTGCAGGGGAAGGAGACCGAGATCGCGGCCTGTGGCGTTGTTGCCTTGAATCGCTGGGCACAAGGCTGCATTTCTGTGAGGTTGGCCGTTGTGACGTAGGCTCTCACGGATGAGGGTTGCGAGTACAGCTTATATGCACGTTCGCTCCATTCGGAGCTTCCAGCTGCTGTGTAGTCGCCGATCTTCTGTGTGCAACTGTGGATGGGTTTTCTGCGTTGGATCTTCTTCAGTGGCATGACGTTCATGTGAGAGAATAACGTA
>NW_013574256.1:0-395 GCF_000499745.2 Eimeria mitis | reverse complement strand
CGGAGGTGCCAGCTGCTGTGTAGTCGCTGATCTTTTGTGTGCAACTGTAGATTAGATGGGTTTCTGCGTTAAATCTTCTTCAGTGGCATGGTTTTCTTGTCAGAGAAACTTTCCTTGGATGATAAATAGCGTCCTTCATGAGGAAGGGCCTTTTCCCTTCTATGCATTGTCATCAATCCGACTCTGAGGGCATTCACTGGCATGACAATATTCCATCCGCGTTGCTAGCCGTTCCTTTCTGACACAGTTCATGTTCAGGTTGTTGCAGCTTAGGCGTGTGTTCCCGGATTCCATTGTGCACGCCTGCTGAACGCAGAGCTATCTCGGTGGCGGGTCTCCACTCGAGGGCTGCAAGTTGCACTTCGCGTGCGAACCGCAGCCATCGCACTAACACC
>NW_013574255.1:2051-2331 GCF_000499745.2 Eimeria mitis | reverse complement strand
GCATACAATTAATTTTAATAAATAAATAAATAAATTTAAATTACAATAAAATAAAATAAAATAAAATAAAATAAAATAAAATAAAATAAATTAAAATAAAATAAAATAAAACAAAACAAAACAAAATAAAATAAAACAAAATAAAATAAAATAAAATAAATATATTTTCTTCTCACCTCCCCTCAAAGAAAGTTTCGAGTCGAGCATACAAAAATTTGATGGTCGCCGCCGTGGGGTTTTCGAAAACAGCCACGGCCTCCACCAGCGGCTGAAAGTTACG
>NW_013574255.1:859-1811 GCF_000499745.2 Eimeria mitis | reverse complement strand
GAAAAGAAGAAACACCAAAAAAACTAGGGTTTAGGGTTTAGGGTTTATGGCAGTGTATATCATGCACTACTAAGCCACCCTCTCCCCTGCACCGTCTTGTTCCACCACGCCAATGTTTTTAGGGTTTAGGGTTTCGTAGTGCTTCCTAGGGTTTAATAGGGTTTATTAAGGTTTATTAGGGTTTATTAGGGTTTATTAGGGTTTCCTAGGGTCTATTAGGATTTATCAGGGTTTATTAGGGTTTCCTAGGGTTTACTAGGGTTTACTAGGGTTTCCTAGGGTTTACTAGGGTTTAGGGTTTAGGGTTTAGTGTGTGTATACCTTGAGTGTGATTCCGACTTCTTTGATAAAGGCTTTATCAGTGCCGGGTACTTGTGTTTCAACTCTGAAGTTGGAGAAAAAAGGAAGAAGAAATTTATTTTGTGTGGAGAGAGAATTTCCTCGTATAACAACAGTAGTGGAGACACTATTTATATAATTTGAAACTAATACACGTGTCCCCATCCTCAACTCTGTCCCTTCTCTTGTCTTCACAGGAGAAAATAATACTGCCACAGCTTCTTCTCCCTGCTGCTGCTGCTGCTGCTGCTCCTGCTGCTGCTGCCCCTGCTGCTGCTGCTGCTGCTGCTGCTGCAGCAGCAGTTTCTGGCGTTTAACCGGGGAGAGTATTTGTAGTTTTGGTAGTTTGACGACACCAGTGGTCACGAGAGGAGACAGTGGGTCGTTGAAGTTAATATATTCATCAACAAAAAGAGGATCGAGTTCTTGTATTTGGTTTTGTATTTCTTTGTGTATAGGTATATCTATATCTAGGGCTAAAGGGCCCATATTAACTCCTATAACACAACCCGCACCAACTAAATATATATACACAGATGCTGCCCCATCCAGAAACTCTGCATCTGCGCCTATCAGCCGCATCGCCCCCATCTCGAAACGTAAAGAAGATGAT
>NW_013574255.1:573-765 GCF_000499745.2 Eimeria mitis | reverse complement strand
TATATATATATATATATATATATATATATATATATATATATATATATATATATTTATATGTATATGTATATATATATATATATATTTATATGTATATATATATATGTATTATATATATATATATTGATTTGTTTATTTATTTATAAATATTAATTTATTTATTTATTTATTTTTTAGTTTATAAATGGTAAT
>NW_013574255.1:0-493 GCF_000499745.2 Eimeria mitis | reverse complement strand
AAAAAAAAAGAAAAAAAAAAAAAAATATATATATATATACCTTGTATAGTTTGTGTCATGTGTACAGGCATGGTGATATCGAGTCGTCCAATAGCGGTGTGTACAGACACCGCAACATCTCCCTCAACAGCAACAGAAACTTTATCTTTTGTGTTTACTGTCTCCTCCATAAGAAGAGAAAATATATTTTCTTTTTCTTTAAATATTATTAACTCTGTTGGTTTCAACTCCAGCAGTATACGCATAGTAGTACTATTACCCCCTCTGTCTCCTTTTCTGTCTCCTTCTCTGTCTCCTGTCTCCTCTTTTTCTTCTTCTTCTTGTTGAGATAATACCTCTAACTCACGCACATCAAGGGCCCCCATGGGGCCCCCAGTACTCGCAGAAGGAGACAGCAGCAAACGACCCTCCATCGACAGCACCTGTATGCATATATATATATATATATATATATATATATATATATATATATATATATATATATATATATATA
>NW_013574254.1:2972-3181 GCF_000499745.2 Eimeria mitis | reverse complement strand
TTCTAGCAAACAAAAAGAAACAGACAAACAAACACGTTTCTTTCGAGTTTGTTTTGTTTGTATTTGCTGCCATTCTCTCCCTAGTGTTATTCTCTCGGTTCTCTCTTCGGCTCGTGTCTCATCCTGTATCCTTCTTTATGTATTTGTTCTTTATCTGCGGCTTCCATCTGTTGCTGCTTTGCTGCTATTACTGCTGTTACACTGGGGAG
>NW_013574254.1:1211-2848 GCF_000499745.2 Eimeria mitis | reverse complement strand
TATATATATATATATATATATATATATATATATATATATATATATATATATATATAACGTGTGGGGTAGGACAATGTGCCGGAGGCAAAGAGAGCGATAGAGGCGATAGAACAGCGCACAGCTGTTTGCATTTATCACCTTTTATAGTACAAACAAATTTTCCATTCAGAATATATTGCAGCTCTTCTGCAGCAGAAGTTAACCCGAGTTTAACACATGTTAACCCGAGTTATGAGCCAAGTCAACTCAAAACAACTTATATTCTGAGCTGCAGTGGCTGGCTTGGGTTGCGTTGTTGCTGCTGCTGTCGTTGCTGATACAGGTGATGTTGCTGTGTATTTGTGTTGCTTTTTTTTTCATGTTTTGTTGATCTGGCTGTTCATTCTACATGTGTGTGTTCCCTGCAAACTACCCACCGGCCTCTCGTTCAATACTCAGTCGGTAGGCAATACATGCCCGTCTTACCCTTTGTTGTATCTTAATTTTCTTTGTTTTTCTAAATTAATGCCATCCTGTTTACTCATAATTATTCATATTGTACGGAAACCGCTGGTTTCCGGCGGTCGGCCACGCGTTGCTGACTATCAGATTCCATGCAAGTTGAAACGAACCCGTGGGTGCCTGTTTTTTATTTAATTTTTTTCTGAATAATAATCATAAAAATGAATTGAAAATGCCGAGAATACACTTGGCTTTGCTTACCCACTCCTCTATTGCACTGAGACGGCTGCCTGGGCGTCGCGTGGTCACGGAAACCTTGCAGGTTTCAACTCGGTAAAAACAAATTTTTGCACAATGTAATTTTTTACGACAACATGAAATTTAATTGGCGAAACTCCAAGAATCTCCAATTAATTTTTGTTGTTTCCGCTGTTTAGCCCCAACGACAACGACAGACCATCTGACGGCAGCAACGGAGAACTCTCTCGCAATGCCGTTCATTAGGCTCTCAAGACAGCCGATATCCCTCCTGTATGCGGAAAACAATGCAAACTTCTGTTAATTTATCATCGTTTATTCGCCTTTTATTCATATTTAATCCATGAAAACACGTAGACATGCATGCAGTAGTCGCCTGCGCGCCCCCCAAAAGTTACCACCGAGCCCGGCACACAGAGTTGCATGCAGCCCCAGCCTTTNAGTCGCCTGCGCGCCCCCCAAAAGTTACCACCGAGCCCGGCACACAGAGTTGCATGCAGCCCCAGCCTTTGTGTTTCTTGAACTCGTACACGCAGTTCACTGGAAATTCAACAGCAGACGACCTGCTGCAGCAGACAGCAGCAGCAGCAGCGCCGACGACAACGGCCGCTGCAGCGGCAGGACCAGCGAGCACAGCAACAGCAGCAATAACTGCCGCAAACAGGCAAGAAGAGATTCACTATGGATGTGGACTCGCTCCCTGAGCATCAGGCAGCTGCTGCCAGCAGCACCATGAGCAGCAGCAGTCCATCCGGCAGCAGCAGCAAGTGCTGCTCTGCCGCCGTTGCTGCCGATGACTCTGGTTGCCTTCTTGACGTAAGCAGCAGCAAAATGACAACCAGCAGCGAAGCAAATAGCTGCACCGACTACAACAACAGCAGCAGCAGCAGCAGCAGCAGCAATGAGGGGGCGGCGGCTGACCGCAGCAAATCTGCGGA
>NW_013574254.1:0-1132 GCF_000499745.2 Eimeria mitis | reverse complement strand
AGAAGCAGCAAAGGGCAGCAATAGTAGCAGCAGCAGCAGCAGCAGCAGCAGCAACAACAGCAGCACAGTGCCGTCTCTGAGTGCTTACAGCGGCAGCCCGTTCTCCTCTCGCTATTTTTGGCTTCTACGGATTAGTATTGTCTACAAGTTCATCATTGGAGGTCTGTGGGGTTTTCCTGCTGCAGCATCTGCGTTGCTGCTGCCGCATCTGCTGCTACGGCTGTTTACTTTGGGTGGTTGTGGGCTGCTGCTGCTGTACGACATAGTTTTTGGTTTGAGGCGGACATACACCCGGCTGCTGCTGCTGCAGCAGCAGCAGTGGCTGCAGCGGACGTTGCTGCTGCTGCAGCGGACAGAGCAGCAAGACGTAAACAAGGTGGTGTTCAGCCACCGGCAACGCTTGCAGCAGCTCGTTGCTGCTATGAGGCAATGCCTTGCTGCTGCAGCTTCTCCNTCAGCCACCGGCAACGCTTGCAGCAGCTCGTTGCTGCTATGAGGCAATGCCTTGCTGCTGCAGCTTCTCCTTCTGGTGCTCCTGGAAGCAGTTTACCAGCAGCAGCAGGCGCAACAGCAGCAGCAGACGCAGCAGCAGCAGCAGACACAGCAGCAGCAGATGCAGCAACAGAAACTGCAGCAAAAAGCTCTATCCCCCATGAAACCGAAGCTGCAGCCCAGCTGGCTGTGGGTGGAGACATGCGGCTTGCTGCTGTTGTCTTTGGGGCTCCGCGGGAGGTGATTGCTGCTGCATGCGATGCAGCACAGTTGCTGCAGGCTGAAACGACGAGACAGTGCAAACTGCAGCAGCAGCAGCAGCAGAAGAGGTCCAGGACAGCAGCAGCAGCAGCTGCTGCTGCTGTTGTCGCTGCTGCAGCCTTTGTTTGGGGGGCTGTGAAACATCTCGTCGTCTTTGCTGCCTGCGTGTTGCTGCTGCATCTGTTCATAGACATCCCTGTTGCTGCCTCTGCTGCAGCAGCAGCAGCAGCAGCAAACACTTCGTTCTCTCCTTGGTGGCTCTTGCTGCTGCATGCTGTCGCAAGAGGATGCTTTGCTGCTGCTCTGCTGAACCAAAGCGCCAGCAGCTACGTGGGATTAACATATTGCCGCTCTTTCGTTTGTAGCAGCAAGTGCAGCA
>NW_013574252.1:3249-3902 GCF_000499745.2 Eimeria mitis | reverse complement strand
ATATATATATATAGTGCTGCGCTAGGAGAGAGAATAATTACTTTATTAATATACTAATGCTATCGAAAGCAACAATAAACCTAACTCTATGATGGTGATGCATGCAGCAAAACCCTCAAAAAGGGTTTAGGGTTTAGGGTTTTCCTGTGTCTGAGGCTGCTGCTGCTGCTGCTGCTCCTGCTGCTGCTGCTGCTGCTCCTGCTGCTGCTGCTGCTCCTGCTGCTGCTGCTGCTGCTGCTGCTGCTGCTGCTCCTGCTCCTGCTGCTGCTGCTGTTTGTCTGCCGTTGATGGGGGCGAGTCGTTTGTTGCTGCTGCTGTATAAAAACAAATAAAAATAGCAGCAGGCAGCTGTACATACACCACAAAAACGCATGCATACAATGCAGCGCCAACAACCATACAGCAGCAAAACAGCAGCAGCAGCAGCAGCAGCAGTTGCTGCTGCTGCTGCTGCTGCTGCTGTTCTAGCTTCTGCTGCTGCAGGGTAACCGCAGCATATATATATATATATCAGGACTGTAACAAATGAACAAATTAATTAAATTATATATTTATTTAATTTATTTATTTAATTTATTTATTTAATTTACTTATTTTTATTTATATTTATTTATTTATTTTTATTTTTATTTATATTTATATTTATTTATTTA
>NW_013574252.1:2720-3149 GCF_000499745.2 Eimeria mitis | reverse complement strand
TGCTGCTGCTGTATAAAAACAAATAAAAATAGCAGCAGGCAGCTGTACATACACCACAAAAATGCATGCATACAATGCAGCGCCAACAACCATACAGCAGCAAAAACAGCAGCAGTAGCAGCAGCAGCTGTTGCTGCTGCTGCTGTTGCTGCTGCTGTTCTAGCTTCTGCTGCTGCAGGGTAACCGCACCATATATATATCAAGACTGTAACAAATGAACAAATTAATTAAATTATATATTTATTTAATTTATTAATCTAATTAATTAATTTATTTTAATTTATATTTATTTATATTTATTTTTATTTATTTATATTTATTTTTATTTATTTATATTACCTCTTCTGGGGTGTCTCTGGCGTCCGTCATGAAGTGCTCGACCTCCTTGGCGTCCTCCGCAAACTCCTGAGCCAGCAGCTGCATGCAGAG
>NW_013574252.1:2433-2668 GCF_000499745.2 Eimeria mitis | reverse complement strand
AGTAAACATTAAATAAAATTATAATATAATGGAAAATAAATATAAAATGTGTTTAATATATGATCCGCAATATCATTCTGCTGCTGCT
Source organism: Eimeria mitis (assembly GCF_000499745.2). Classification (NCBI taxonomy): domain Eukaryota; phylum Apicomplexa; class Conoidasida; order Eucoccidiorida; family Eimeriidae; genus Eimeria; species Eimeria mitis. Next base: position 2,580 of record NW_013574252.1, on the reverse strand, counting down.
GCTATTGTTGCTGCTGCTAATGCTGCTGTTGCTGCTGCTGATGCTGTTGCTGCTGCTGCTGTTGCTGCTGCTGCTGCTGCTGCTGCTGCTGCTGCGGCTGCAAGTGGCTGTCCCGTCGCTATAGTAGCAGCAGCTGCATGCATTTAG
>NW_013574252.1:2086-2333 GCF_000499745.2 Eimeria mitis | reverse complement strand
AAAAAAAAAAAAAAAAAAAAAATAAATAAAAAAAAAAAAGAAAATAAACAAACATGCTTTCTGCATGCTTTCTAACAACTCCAAGAAGTAAGACATCAACTAAACCCTAAACCCTAAACCCTAAACACTAAACCCTAAACCCTAAACCCTAAACAAGATACAATACAGAGAAAGAATAGCCGCAAGAGTAAGTAGAGAAAACAACGACAGCAACAAAACAAAAAGAAATAAAAAATAAAAAAAATAA
>NW_013574252.1:1402-1584 GCF_000499745.2 Eimeria mitis | reverse complement strand
AGTAAACATTAAATAAAATTATAATATAATGGAAAATAAATATAAAATGTGTTTAATATATGATCCGCAAAATCATTCTGCTGCAGCTGCTATTGTTGCTGCTGCTGTTGCTGCTGTTGCTGCTGCTGTTGCTGCTGTTGCTGCTGCTGTTGCTGCAAGTGGCTGTCCCGTCGCTATAGTAG
>NW_013574252.1:970-1302 GCF_000499745.2 Eimeria mitis | reverse complement strand
AAATAAAAAGACAAAGACAAACCTAATTCATGTAATTCATCTTTCAGCAGCTCTGCTGCTCGCTGCCGCAAAATTTCATCAGGGTCTGGCTCGAGCACTTCTGCTGCTGCTGCTGCTGCTGCTGCTGCTGTGTCTGCTGCTGTGTCTGCTGCTGCTGCTGCAGTTCCATCTGCTGCTGCGGTTGGTGCTGCAGCTGCTCCATCTGCTGCACCTGCTGCTGCACCATCCCCTCCTCCTCCTGCTGCTGCTGCTCCTTCTGCTCCTGCTGCTGCTGCTGCTGCTGCTGCTGCTGCTGCTGCTGCTGGTTTGGGGGGAGGAGCTAGCTTGCTCTT
>NW_013574252.1:737-870 GCF_000499745.2 Eimeria mitis | reverse complement strand
AAATAAAAAGACAAAGACAAACCTAATTCATGTAATTCATCTTTCAGCAGCTCTGCTGCTCGCTGCCGCAGAATTTCATCAGGGTCTGGCTCGAGCACTTCTGCTGCTGCTGCTGCTGCTGCTGTGTCTGCTA
>NW_013574252.1:430-637 GCF_000499745.2 Eimeria mitis | reverse complement strand
GAGAGCCTCCACCGCCATCTGCACTTGGTTAAATACATGAAACTGACGCTCCTCGTGTCTGCAACATAAATAAATAAATAAATAAATAAAATAAATAAATAAATAAATAAATAAAAATAAATAAATAAATGGATATATGTAGAAAGATGGATATAAATAAATGTATAAATGCTTAAATATGTAAATATATAAATATATTAATTTTAT
>NW_013574252.1:0-330 GCF_000499745.2 Eimeria mitis | reverse complement strand
GAGAGCCTCCACCGCCATCTGCACTTGGTTAAATACATGAAACTGACGCTCCTCGTGTCTGCAACATAAAAAAATAAATAAATAAATAAAATAAAATAAATAAAAAAAAATAAATAAAAAATAAATAAGTAAATAAATAAATAATAAATAGATGAATATATGTAGAAAGATGGATATAAATAAATGTATAAATGCTTAAATATGTAAATATATTAATTATATATTTGTAGCAATAGATGTAGGCAGGTATAGACAGCGTGCACATATGTATATATATATATATATATATATATATATATATATATATATATATATATATATATATATATA
>NW_013574251.1:17556-18566 GCF_000499745.2 Eimeria mitis | reverse complement strand
TACCTTGCGGTCAACTCGCATGCCCTGGTTGACACCAGCTCTATCTGACAGTGGTATTTTATAAGCAGTACTTGGCGTTAGCCAGATCTGCGTCTACGAGCGGGGTTAGGCTATTCACTTCGTGAGGGCGTCCGCGGCAGTGACCTGGAAAAGCTTACATTGTTCTGTAAACTCTCCCGTATTGCCCTCGGAGTATGCACTTGGATGCAAACCGATATGCTCGGCGCAGTCAAAGGCTTGTTTGTATTTCAGGCTCCCTGATGGCACTTACGGACATTCAATTGCATGCAAGCAGACTTGCGGAAACAATGCGGGCGCGTCTTGTTTCTAGAAATGATAGTCGTTGGATTCTGCAGAGCTAGGGCGCTTGGCGAGTATTAGTCCGTTTACGAGGCGATGCAAAAACTCCCGGCGAAATTGTTGAGCAGTAGATGCGCAGGGCAATGCGTGGTAGTAAGCAGCACCAACTGCGCGGTGATATGTGCGGAACCCTCAGCAGTAACGGTGGTAATCGTTTTTCTGTGGAGGAGAGAATCAGGGGATCGCGGGCAGCAGCCACCTTCGCGACTAAGACGAATGGTGTAACAATGAATGATGATGGCGCTTCTACAGGACGGGGCGAAGCTCAGAGCTCATGGCGTAGGTATTTGGTGCCCCCAAATACGGCGTAGCCTGTAGCCCACTCGGTCGTTTAAATGATGTGGAGAGGCCTCTAGCATTGCGACCTCTCGTGGTTTTGATCAGGCAGTATGCACTCAGCAGGAACCTCATTTTGTCGCCGTTACCGGTCCACTGACGTCTCAGGCTGCCTGACGACACGAATGGTTGTATACGCGGGTGCTTGTTGATTAGTAAAGCTGCAGTATGGGAGAAAGTGGGAGCACGTGTTGCTTCAACTGGCGAATTCCTTCGGTGCATGCCTGCGGGAAGAGACGGATGGTGCTTCAGAGCAGAGCTATGCGTTTCCGACACAGAATTTGCTATTTGTGTTAGCCATTGAGTAGCATTTT
>NW_013574251.1:16595-17456 GCF_000499745.2 Eimeria mitis | reverse complement strand
AAGTGGGAGCACGTGTTGCTTCAACTGGCGAATTCCTTCGGTGCATGCCTGCGGGAAGAGACGGATGGTGTTTCAGAGCAGAGCTATGCGTTTCCGAGACAGAATTTGCTATTTGTGTTAGCCATTGAGTAGTATTTTCGGCGATGCAAGCTACGTATTGTTGGTGTTGTTCTTCGGAAAGCGAAATTGCCAAAAGCCAACACAGACGCCGATGGCAATGCGACCGGTGTATGTACTCCTCTTGTCTGCACGAAAGACCGCGGGACCCGCAACTCACAGGGTAGGCGTTCGGTGAAACAGCAAAGCGCAACATCGTCTAGCGCAGGAGCGTTTTCCCGCCGAGATCCGTTAAGGTGCTCAGTGATCGGAAGAGCGGCAATTGTCGAAATGTTTCGCTGATATTTGTTCGAGCTGGATACCTCGGGGCAAAGCGGTCGTTGCATTCCAGCACGTTGGACCCACTCAGATATTGTAGGCACAGGCAGCGAGCGGTTATTGTGGGGCTTGAAAATTTTGTTGTTCGTTGCTTTTGTAACTAAAATCGACTTGACGACGAATCCCGACGCAGGCGTCTCCACCTTTTCGAACTTGCATCGCATGTCGTGGTTGAAGTTAGCTCCCTCTGCTGATAGGCGTAAACGCAGTTTTTGGTGGAGCCCTAGTATGCGCAAACGTGTGAGCATGGTGGAATTAAGTGCTCCCTTCTGCCGCCTTGGTGCGGTGAAGCCTCAGCAACAGTTACGTTCGCGCGTTGGTTTCCCTAGAAAGTATGATATTAGCCACAGTGTGGCCACTGGTGTCCTCATGGTATGATCGCGTGCTGGTTGGCTCAGCGCGCTCCCTCTTCGAAGCAAATCAAGC
>NW_013574251.1:14865-16495 GCF_000499745.2 Eimeria mitis | reverse complement strand
CGGCGATGCAAGCTACGTATTGTTGGTGTTGTTCTTCGGAAAACGAAATTGCCAAAAGCCAACACAGACGCCGATGCCAATGCGACCGGTGTATGTACTCCTCTTGCCTGCACGAAAGACCGCGGGACCCGCAACTCACAGGGTAGGCGTTCGGTGAAACAGCAAAGTGCAACACCGTCTAGCGTAGGAGCGTTTTCCTGCCGAGATCCGTTAAGGTGCTCAGTGATCGGAAGAGCGGCCATTGTCGAAATGTTTCGCTGATATTTGTTCGAGCTGGATACCTCGGGGCAAAGCGGTCGTTGCATTCCAGCACGATGGACCCACTCAGATATTGTAGGCACATGCAGCGAGCGGTTCCCGTGAGGCTTGAAAATTTTGTTCTTCGTTGTTTTTGTAACTAAAGTTGATTTGACGACGAGTCCATACGCAGGCGTCTCCACCTTTTCGAGCTTGCATCGCATGTCGTGGTTGAAATTAGCTCCCTCTGCTGATAGGCATAAACGCAGTATTTGGCGGAGCGCCAGTCAGCGCGAACGTGTGAGTATGGTGGAATTAAGCGCTCTCGTCTGCCGCCGTGGTGCGGTGAAACCTCAGCAGCAGTTACTTTCGCGCGTTGTTTTCCCTAGAGAGTATGATATTAGCCACAGTGTGGCCACTGGTGTCCGCATGGTATGATCGCGTGCTGGTTGGCTCAGCGCGCTCCCTCTTCGAAGCAAATTAAGTGGCTCTTGGAAGCCATGGGTACTGCTATGCTTCATTCTTTCTCATATCATAGATGCATACGGGCATGCGTGTGGGTGTATGGAACTCCGTATGCAACGAGGGGGGAGGTCGTTTGGTTTTACCCGTGCTTTTGTTAGGCATTCCGCAGTGAAGGGTGGTTCTGTGCTGCGATTTGCATGACAGAGTCTGGCCCTGCAGAGGCTCCCCGTCACTTTGCACGGCAGCATGCGCGCAGCCCAGTGCCTGGTAGGAGGTGGCAGCCACTACGCGGCGATTTTCGCTGAATGTTTCCTAACAGATTTCAGTCCACATTTGCACGATGATTGTTATTCTAAGGCAAGCGCAACGACGGTAGCTGAGCTGTTGAGTGCCCGGCAAAATTGCAATTCGCGATATGTGCCACTAATTTTTGATCGATCTGGATACCTCCGGTTAATCTATCCATTGCACTCCAACATTGCGTGCACGCCAAGTGGGCGCATGAGGACTGAGGGTATCCTCACGCGTTGAAACATATACTATCGGCGTGCATACAGCGGATGTTTCCCGCGAGGCGTGAGATTTTTGTTTCTTGTTGGTCTTGCAAGTAAAGTCGACTTTGGCAGCGATTCCCAATGCAGCCTTCTCCAACTTGGACTATTGCTTCGCTTGCGCAATTTCGAGTAACTCAGACGATCGCATGGTGGTTTGTTTGCTGCGAACGGTAACATGATGCAGAATACAGCCTCCTGGCACCTAAGGAAAAGTTGCACAAGTCCAATCCCATTTGCCCACCTCCTGAATAAAACATGATAGCTTGAGGAGCCAGTGAGCATTGGTTTCAGCAAGACGTTTCCATGGATTCTGCAATTTAGACGGCACTTACCGTTTTGGCGTTTTTGCCCGTGGATGCTTCGGGGCAAGTAAG
>NW_013574251.1:14551-14765 GCF_000499745.2 Eimeria mitis | reverse complement strand
AACATGATAGCTTGAGGAGCCAGTGAGCATTGGTTTCAGCAAGACGTTTCCATGGATTCTGCAATTTAGAGGGCACTTACCGTTTTGAAGTTTTTGCCCGTGGGTGCTTCGGGGCAAGTGACTCCAGCCCAGGATATGGTTTAATCCGCACACACGCTTGTTTTACTAGATCTCGGAAGGTCCCCTATATTCACAAATATGGTCGAATGCATCT
>NW_013574251.1:14165-14451 GCF_000499745.2 Eimeria mitis | reverse complement strand
GCCGGGACATTAGCATCTAAAAACAAGCATAATCGTCGATGACAATATATTACAAATGGCGGTGGCACCCCAGAAGCTGAGCACAAAGTTTCAGTCGGAAGTACGCACCACGCCTTATCCGGCATAAAGGCTTTTTCGTAGATGTTTATAAACAACAGAGGATGCATTCGACCATATTCGTGAATATAGGGGACCTTCCGAGATCTAGTAAAACAAGCGTGTGTGCGGATTAAAACATATCCTGAGCTGGAGTTACTTGCCCCGAAGCATCCACGGGCAAAAACTT
>NW_013574251.1:13966-14065 GCF_000499745.2 Eimeria mitis | reverse complement strand
GTGACAACGGTCACCAGTACAGGCCACCGAGTCAAGTACAGTGTGAATGTATGCGGATTCTTTGGTGTAGTCGGCTGGACGGCGTTTCACAAGCTTTTC
>NW_013574251.1:13567-13866 GCF_000499745.2 Eimeria mitis | reverse complement strand
GGCTTTACCGGAGCTCTCGTTAGGCATTGCGCAGTGCAGGGTGCTTCTGCGTTGCGATCTGCATGAAGGAATCTGACCCTGCAGACACCCCTAGTCAGTTTGCAAGGAAGCATGGACGCAGCCCAATGCCTGGTAGGAAGCGACAGCCACTACGCGGCGAGTTTCGCTGAAGGTGTCCTAGCACTTCTTTTAGCTGCGATCTGCATGACAGAGTCTGACCCTGCAGAGGCTCCCAGTTACTTTGTAAGGTAGCATCTGCGCAGCCCAATGCCTGGTAGGAGACGGCAACGACTACGCGG
>NW_013574251.1:11989-13467 GCF_000499745.2 Eimeria mitis | reverse complement strand
AGGAAGCATGGACGCAGCCCAATGCCTGGTAGGAAGCGACAGCCACTACGCGGCGAGTTTCGCTGAAGGTTCCCTAGCACATATTTTAGCTGCGATTTGCATGACAGAGTCTGACCCTGCAGACGCTCCCAGTTACTTTGCAAAGTAACATCTGCGCAGCCCATTGACTGGGAGGAGACGGCAGCGACTACGCGCCTATCCTTGCTAAAGGTTTCCTAACACTGATTTCAACCCTCATTTGCGCGGTAATAGTTGTTCTGCGGACAGGCATATTAATGAAGAGCCCATCGGGACGTCGGCAACGATGAACGCGAACTGTGTAAACGATCATGGTGCGTGAACAAAATGATGTTGAAGCCCTAGATAGACGTGTATGGACTACGTGTCGAAAGGCGACAGGGCGCCTGCAGCGCAGGCGGGTATTTCTACTCCTTGGCGAGATACGTCAAGCCGTTTAATTTTGGAAAAAGCTGCAATTAGTGAATGTGTCACCGATTTTTGTTCCAGCTTTCCATCTCACGGCAAAGCGTAAATAGCATTCCAACTTAGTCAGCACATTAACACATGAAGCAGGCAGTGCGTCTGCACAAACTGGGTGCTTGCCACACGTCCCGGACATTCTCAATTGTCGATAGTCTTCTAAAATGACCAGATTCGACAGGCACGCCCAACGCAGCCATCTGAAGCATTTTGCTGCTGGTATCACGTTTGAGCTTGGTTCGCCTTCCGTTGATTGAAACCTGCTCCGTTTGGCGATAGGGATATACGCAATGTTTGGCGGAGCGCTCGAGAACGTTCCGCCAGCGTGGGGGCGTTGTGCGGTTATGCGAGTACTGTGCGCTACTCTACAGGGGCAGTAAGGCATCGCCTCCCTTGTCACTGCGACCACGCTGCGCTTTGTGCAGAAAGTACGAGTATAGTTGGAGAAGTTCCATTTACATTACATTGAGCTTAAACCGCTGTTAGCTGCTGAAGGAAAGAACGGTGCAGTTAGTGGGAGTTTCAGTTGGTGCAGCTCTGTGTCGAAAGCAATTTGAGCTTCGGACACAGTGGTACATTCGTATGCATAAATATTCGCTGTTTTTGTATTTGCATGTAGCAAGAAGTGAACGATTATTCTGCTTTTGAAGTGTGGTTTGTCGCGGTTGCTTTCCAGTGCAAGACAGGATCATAATCTGTCTGATGGGCTACTCGATTACTGCAGTGAACATACACAGGTGTCGGTCTGGTGCGCGGTGGCTGTCTGCTGGCTGTGCCTGACTTGATGACTGTCGGGAGTAAAACCTCTCCGTTTGCTTAAGACCTTTGGTAATGGACTACCAGTAGGGGGAGAGGCAGCGGTGATGCAAGATCTGTCTTGCTGCGTAACCTTCACAACAGTATGTTGCTTCATCCGGTCGACCGTAAGGGGACAAGGGGTTTTTGCAACTGCTTCTTATGACATCGGCAAAGCGTGTTCCTGGGATAAAATGTACCCA
>NW_013574251.1:8557-11938 GCF_000499745.2 Eimeria mitis | reverse complement strand
TCGCAAAGGACGTCCCCGCAATCGTTTTGCAGATCTATAGCGCCGATCATGCACCTCAAACTGCTCATGCTCTTGCGGAGGTGGTTTGAACGCAGTCGATGACGGAACGATCTGCACAGTGTTGTGCCGAGAATCCCAGCACTTCCCTTACCTGTCCAAATGCTTACGCCTCTGTTCTTGACGCATGCGCAACATCTATCGAATGAGTAAATTCGCTTTGACGGCTCCCTTAAATACCGGTGGCTTTCATTTCATTCATGCATTTCCCTTAAGATGCTCCGTTATGCGTGGGCGTCCAAAACAGCTGCTGCTCGGATCTACAACAGCTTTTTCTACGGTTCAACAGAACAGAGTAGGGCTGCCTAGACCACATGTCTCTATCTCTTCGCGGCAGCCTCACGTCTCAAACCCTAATGTTAACACCGACGGGGAGCGCCAACACCTATTGTTGCATTGCAAAACTATCACCGACCCACCCAATGAGCTGCGCCAAGCTTAGTCCGTGAAATAGAAGCATGCATATCCGCTTCGGCTTGCCAGGGAACGTTATATGAGTGGAATGTCTAGAAAATGAAAGGTGCGCTGCAATACATCAGTCCAGGCGGTCGCCAGGGCTGGGCATATGGCTCGGTGCTACTTGTACAGTTGTAGCACCGGCCTGGAGAGGTTTCCGTTTTCCCTAGCAAAACAACTCACGCCTGTCGGGCAGCGTGTTGACACTTGGTTGTACTTTAGACGTCTCTACATTGCACAACTTTAGGTGACGGAAACGATCGTATGCTGGTTCGTTTGCTGCGAATGCTAACAAGACGCTGACTAGAGTTTGTTGGAAATTTAGAAGTTGCAGAAGCCCCATACCGTCCGCCCACCTCCTCTATAAAACATGATCGTTTGAGCAGCCAGTGGGCATTTGTTTCAGCAGGACGTTTCCACGAATGCTACAATAGCGAAAGCAGTTTCCGTTTTGATGTTTTTGCGCTTGTATGCTTCGCCGTACGTCTTGCATGTGACTCCCGCACAGGCGATGGTTTTATCCGCGCACAGGCTTGTTACAGTAGATATCAGAAGCCTATCTATATTCAGGAATATGATCAATTGCATCTCCTGTTGTTTATAAACATTCAGCAAAACGCTTTTATGCCTGGTAGCGCGTGGTGTGTGCTTCCGAGTGAAACTTTGTGCTCAGCTTCTGGGGTGCCACTGTTGCGAATTGTAATATATTGTCATCGACAATAATGCTTGTTTCTAGGTGCCAACCTACCGGGTCGGAGTCATCCTAGCTCCGTTTGCTGCAGCACTGGAGTGAGCAGCTGCCAAACACGATGGAGGAGCCCTGATAGTGACACCGGTTCCCAATGCAGAGCTCCGAGTCATGTACAGTGTGAGTGTATGCGGCATCTTTTTTTACGTCGGCTGGACGGCATTTCACGAGCTTCTCGGTCTCGTTTCGCAACATATTAACAGTAGCAACGCTCTATTTGGGGACATGTCCGCAAGATGTGATCCCTTCCCGCTGTTATGAAGTCAAGTCCCATATGTGACAGCGAACTTATCCTGAACTTCAGTACTTCCATGGGTGCTCATGCGGTTGCTGCTCCGCAGAGCTTCGGCGGAGTGCTGGCGGACCTCTGTCATAACGCTGCCAAATTTACAATGATTATGTCCGATTCTAAACTCGAAAGACTACATTTGGCGTCGCTTACGTTGACCGAAAGAAATTTCACATTTTTGTGGAACGCGACGCACCGTGGTCCTGAAGCGCATCGAACTGAGTAACAAATGATATGCTTGCTCTCGGCCCCTCCAGGTGGCTCTACGGTCCCAGCGACGGTTGCCGGATGAGATGCGAGGTATCGTCAGCGGCGAAACAGAATCAGTGGTTTGGAAAAACATCTCAATCAGCTGGCGCGAGTGTGTGCAGTGGAGACAAGACATCAGGATGAGTCGGTGGAGTGTGCTGCGGAATCAGGGGCCGTGCGAAAAAGGAGTTTCGAGTATATTGGATTGGTCTCCGATGAGCTGTCTCACTACTCACATTTGCCTAAAGGGACCAAGCAGCCGGCCTGGCCATACTGGCGTAAACGGTGCGATGAAAGGCCGTTGTGTGGCCGGGCCGTCTGCCGTTATGCTTGCTTGTTGCTTCTGGGGGTTATGTGGACCCGTTCAGGAGTCACAGTGCGCGCTTAGCCCGTCCCTTGTGGTACGCAAAGCCCCATGGTCCTGAGGAGCACTGAAGTGAATAAAACTGGACAGGCTTGCCGGCGGCCGGTCGGGTTGGCTCTACGGACCAGTGGAAGGGTTGACGGGTGAAATGCGAGGTATGCCCAGCGGCGTAACAACATCAATGGTTTGGACAAACGGGTCGGTCAGCTGGCGCGAGTTTGAAGTGCTGCAGATCCAGGGGCCATAAGCAAAAGAAGTTTCGAATGTGTTCTTGCATTGCTGTCAGGTCGGTGATATCGCTCTGGGTTCCGGAGAGCTGTTTCACTTTTGAGATTTGCCTAGAGGAACCAAACACGCGCCCTGGCCATACTGGCGCAGGTCGTGCGTTGAACGGGGTTTGGGTGGCCCCGGTGTCAGCCGTACAATTTGCTCGTTGCTTTTTGGTTGCTATGCGATTCCATGCAGAGGTGATGGCGCGATGTCAGCGCGGGCCTTGTGGTAGCAAGGCACCATGCTCCGGAAGCGCACGGAAGTGAATTAAGCTGGACAGGCTTGCTCGCGGTCGGTCAGGTTGGCTCTGCGGGCCTAGTTTGGGTTGTGTTTCACTTCTTATTTTTGCATGAAGGAACCGAACAGGGTTTCTTGAAATACTGGTGAAGGGCGCGCGTTGAAATGCTGTTGAAAGGCCCCGGCTTCCGCCGTAATATTCGTGTGCTATGTGGGCGTATACAGGAATAACGGTTACGTGAAGGATGTGTTAGTGGAAGTGGATGTCGTTTTTGGAGAAGCTGTGTAGCGTCAAGGATTCAGCTAGTCACAGAGGCTAGGTGGCTAATACGCTTTCACGTACGTCGTAAGGGCGTTTGAAGTGTTAAAGCGTCTGCGCATCGGAATATCACAACGCGGCGTTACCCGTTGAGCAGAGCCGCATACCGGATGTGAGGGTCGCGTGGCCACTGGTGGCAACGGAAACGCTTTGGGGGAGGCATAGTGCAGTCTTGCACGGGAATTGGATTACGCGCTGACGCACTGCCGAGTCTTGCTTTCCTGCCAAAAAACTGCCGAATTCAACGGCGTTGATATGCTCAGCCTATTCTTAGCTGACAAGCGCTTTTGCATTGTCTTGGCGGCCAGACAATTCCAACTGAATATGCGGACGACGTCTGCATCGCCTCTGTTGCCACTGAGAACGCACCATACTCCGCGCACGGCTAATGG
>NW_013574251.1:7426-8457 GCF_000499745.2 Eimeria mitis | reverse complement strand
CACTCGCCCGGTTTCCCAATTCGTGCTATGAAGCTGGAGAAGCACCCGAACAACTTTCTGCAGGGGCACAACACCGTGGCGATCAAGGAACGAAATGCTCTGCGCCGGGTTTTTTGTGCCGTTCAGACGGTACAGTTGCATTCACATTGGTGAAAGCGGTCTTAAGCGTCGCGCTAGTCACCAGAGCACAGCTAGAACAGGGCAGGGAAAATGCATGTGTTTGTAGCAAGGCTAGCCGCATGGTACTAGGTAGGGTGTATGCTGGATAGCAAGGGATGCGACAATTTCTTGCTACTGCTCTTCTAGAAATGGACCTGTAGATCTCGGGAAAAGTGGTATAAAGTGTTACCTGACGTTTGGCTGCTTTTCTACCAGCAACTGGGATGCATTATATTGGCGGAACCTGAGAGACGCCAAAACAAGTCATGTCACAGGGCATTGAAATCAGTTTTGGCGGCTACTCGTTTACTTTTAGGTGACCCATCCGCCAGGCACCCCTAAAGTGGGAGTTGCTGAGGCCACAGGGAACACTATATCTAGCGGCGAGCAGCTGATTGTGACACGGCTTGGTGCACTGCGCGCAGGAGTGAGCGTATGCGCGACGTCGTTGCAAAGTGAGAGGTCATCATACTGCTGCCCTGGTGGATGCTGAAAATGCTTTGAGTGCTCAAGAAGGCAAGCACGAGAGAGTGGCTGCTGCGGGAAGGCATCGGCAAAACCGAATCCGTGCAATGCTGCTGTATCATGCTTAAGACGCTGAGCCATATGCGGGTTGGGTTTGACTCAATCGCGTCAATGTATCAATAAAATCAACCATATTCGGTTTTGAGTCACCTCACTGATGTGACGGCGGACCACCTGCAGTACACTGTGAACAATTTTAAACATGTGCCTGGGTGTGGCAGGAACGGGAAAAACAACTGTTGAACTATCGTGGCAGCGATCTCCAGTGGCCATACCATGCCAAACCAGCGGCTGCGGCACATTTTTATACCTCTTCGATATGGATCCGCTGTCTGTAGTCACACGAG
>NW_013574251.1:7082-7326 GCF_000499745.2 Eimeria mitis | reverse complement strand
CATCATACGGCTGCCCTGGTGGATGCTGAGAATGCTTTGAGTGCTCAAGAAGGCAAGCACGAGAGAGTGGCTGCTGCGGGGAGGCATCGGCAAAACCGAATCCGTGCAATGTTGCTGTATCATGCTTAAGACGCTGAGCCATATGCGGGTTGGGTTTGACTCAATCGCGTCAATGTATCAATGAAATCAACCATATTCGGTTTTGAGCCACCTCACTGATGTGACGGCGGACCACCTGCACTAT
>NW_013574251.1:6878-6982 GCF_000499745.2 Eimeria mitis | reverse complement strand
CGGCGCAGAAAAACACTCCCCCCCAGGCAGTACGTTGTATAGTTTTACAGGAAGGGGAGTTGCTAGTCTGAAGCCGGCGAAGCCAATTCATTTCCTAGGGGCGA
>NW_013574251.1:6456-6778 GCF_000499745.2 Eimeria mitis | reverse complement strand
TGCCTGGGTGTGGCAGGAACGGGAAAAACAACTGTTGAACTATCGTGGCAGCGATCTCCAGTGGCCATACTATGCCAAACCAGCGGCTGCGGAACATTTTTATACCTCTTCGATATGGATCCGCTGTCTGTAGTCACACAATGTTTGCACCAGTGCATCGTGGCTCTGTGGCTTTGGGATTTCGGAGATTTTGTTCGCCCATATGCTGTTGCATTTAGGTGGTGAGCACGCATTCTGGGCAAATCCTCGGGCAACGCAGCACGGCACAGCTTGGCCGCCAGATGTGGGCAATGATGCGGTCACGAGTGCATACATATTTTCC
>NW_013574251.1:5205-6356 GCF_000499745.2 Eimeria mitis | reverse complement strand
AGATTTTGTTCGCCCATATGCTGTTGCATTTAGGTGGTGAGCACGCATTCTGGGCAAATCCTCGGGCAACTGCGCGGCACAGCTTGGCCGCCAGATGTGGGCAATGATGCGGTCACGAGTGCATACATATTTTCTTATAGAGTCGGCGCAGAAAAACACTCCCCCCCAGGCAGTACGTTGTATAGTTTTACAGGAAGGGGAGTTGCTAGTCTGCCGGCGAAGCCAATTCATTTCCTAGGGGCGGTTATGGTTACCTTCCTGTCTCAAGGTATCTGATGGCATCAATGGATGCGTGATGCATACATGCATGGGTGCGCACTTTTGTGTAAATAGGCTGTTAGAGAAGATGGGAGTTGTTCTTTTCGCTCTCGTTTTTGATAGGTTCCTGTGGGAGGGTTTCCGGGGGTGGGCTATGCAATTACGAGGCAGAGTCAAATATTACAGACAATCAGCGAACGCTTGACACGTGTGCAGGGCAGTGTAGGAAACAGAGGGTTCTCTGCTATTATTTGTGTCAAACGTTTTCAAGTGTTGACAGCGAGATATCTTATGTACGATAGGAGGTGCTCTGCGACGAACAGGAACAGCGAGGGGCTACGCGTGCGATGGCGCGACCAACGCGAGTTGCCTAAGTTGTCAGGGCGCTTTCCGATAACAAGGGTCAGCCTATACGTCATTCTGGGACAGCTGGGTAGCAAATAAAATTGGTGCCTGTAATGCCGGCGGTTCGGTGTGGCTTTGAGCTGGTTCCGCCGACCTGTTCTGTGTTGGGCGTAGACGCTTATGAATATGCTACTGATATTCGTTGAAGCTCACACCTGGCGGCGAAGTCTTCTTACCGCCGAGGCGCACAGTGAGCAGGCCCTCGGTTAGGGCGCCTCGGATGCTCATGGTACTTCTTAAACGCCTTCATTCATCTGCAGTGTTTCATCAAAAAAACTGGGTCGGCATGAGCAATCTATACAGCTAGGTGCAGCGGCTTGCAGTTTGCATCGGGCCGGTGCTTGTTTCATTTGCCCTGGTTGAAATAAGGCCAATTTACAGGTATGGGTATACACAGTATTTGGTGGAGAGGTACGTGACTTGCAAAAGCAAACACGGCTGCGGTATTTCTGTGACAGCACATGGTGCTGTGTTGTGGCGATGCTTTC
>NW_013574251.1:4099-5105 GCF_000499745.2 Eimeria mitis | reverse complement strand
TTTGCCCTGGTTGAAATAAGGCCAATTTACAGGTATGGGTATACACAGTATTTGGTGGAGAGGTACGTGATTTGCAAAAGCAAACACGGCTGCGGTATTTCTGTGACAGCACATGGTGCTGTGTTGTGGCGATGCTTTTTCTGGCGTCCCAATCGCGCGCTGGTTTGGCCAGGAGGTACGGACATAATGACATACCATAGTTACAAATTGAGATACGTTCAGCAATTAGAACTCTCTGGAGCGCGCGAAGCACTTCCATTTGCTTTGCTCTGTCGAGAGTACCGTTCTGATTCTGGTTGCTTGGTGACAGCTATTAATGTGTTTGAGCATGCACTGAGTATCCATTAGTTGCAGTGCAGACAGAAACAGGCATTCGTTTTCTTTTATCCCAGCGCTTTGGTTTTGTCTGCTCGATCAGGGTACATTGACGCTGTGCAAGGCAGAATGGGAAAGTGCAAACGGCTTCAGCAAGTTGGAGGGGAATTTTATGTGCAACGCAATACGTGATAGAAGGCAAAAGCGACAACTCATTGGTTCGTTCCAAACTTTCAGTAGAATCGATTGCCACTTCTGTTATTTATGATGGTAGTTCTTCTGCGGCTAGTAATCCCGGTAGCAGACCCGTTGCCGACTGTGCGAAGAACACAAATCGTGAAAATACGCATTGCACTTGCTCAAAAAGAACGCGGACTTCGTAGTGCATTGTGTTGCTAGAGGGAAGCTTGTTATGCAGGAGGATGTGTTTTATGTTGGGAGATTTGTGTAGCTGCCTTTTTTTCGGCGTAGCGGCAATAAGCCAATCTGTCGCTTATTTCTCTTTCAGCTCGGCTTCTCACGGCAAAGTGTTCATAGCATTCAAATGTAATAGATAGTTTCGCACGATGGCCAGGCATTCGGTCTACGCTTATGTGGTAATTGCTGTCCGTCTCGATCATATTCGGTTTCGACGGTCTTACAACAAGACATGCGTCGACAACGCAACCCCGTGCAGCAACATAGATCGTTC
>NW_013574251.1:2881-3999 GCF_000499745.2 Eimeria mitis | reverse complement strand
TTCTCACGGCAAAGTGTTCATAGCATTCAAATGTAATAGATAGTTTCGCACGATGGCCAGGCATTCGGTCCACGCTTATGTGGTAATTGCTGTCCGTCTCGATCATATTCGGTTTCGACGGTCTTACAACAAGACATGCGTTGACAACGCAACCCCGTGCAGCAACATAGATCGTTTCGAAGAATGTACTGAGCTCCCGCTTGGGTCGCTCCCTTGCCTGGAGACGGCTCCCTTTGCTGATGTGCGTGTACGCAGTATTTGTCGGTTAGCTAGTGTATCTGCTTGTGTGAGCATGGTGAGATTCTGCAGTTTGTCTACGCGCGCGTATGGCCGTGGTGTGGTGAAGCCTTTTCTGGATTTCTGGATTTTCACATCGCTCAGGTCTGTCCAGCGCGCTAGCCGTTCCAAGGAGACTGCTTTGCTCGGCACAGCTCTTTGCAACTTTACATTTCAGCTTGTATGGGCGCAGGCATAGACATATATACGCAGGCGTGCATATTAATGGAGTTGCAGTGCAGAACGTGGGCGTTACTTTGGTCCAATCGTGCTCAATTCTTGTATCTAATAGAGCTGGAAGTTTCGGCGCTGCGATATGCTTCTTGCGAGACAGCATCCGGAAAACCTAGTCGTCGCAGTGAGCTTGTAAGGTAATATATGTGCGGAACCATAGGAAGCAGTAGCCACTACTCGTTGGTTTTTTAAACGCCTAGTGATATTGACGGCCATCTTGCTCTTGGACTTGTACGATTGTGGTATATCTGCGGATGACTGAAATAGTGAAGGGCTTATTACGGTTTTTAATCGCAAGGTAGGTCAATATGCTTCGCGTTCACTTTACCTGCTATGAAAATGTAACTAATTTTCTTCCCATCATTGTAAATGGCAAGGTATTCCTAGCACTCCAACCTAGTAGCAGATGCAAACGAGGATGAAACCGCCGGTCCGCACGCCCCGGCGACTTCTCTAGGCCTTGAACATTTTCGATTATATTTGGTTTTCCACGTGCAAATAATCAGACAATAACGCCCCATCCAGCCCGCTGTATCGCTTGAAAGGTGACATAGGCATACTCGCAGTCAGCTTGCTCTGGATGGAATCAACTCAATGCACCAAAGGGC
>NW_013574251.1:2187-2781 GCF_000499745.2 Eimeria mitis | reverse complement strand
GTTTTCCACGTGCAAATAATCAGACAATAACGCCCCATCCAGCCCGCTGTATCGCTTGAAAGGTGACATATGCATACTCGCAGTCAGCTTGCTCTGGATGGAATCAACTCAATGCACCAAAGGGTGTATACACGCTTAAGATTTGGCAGAGACGTAGCGGGCCTGGACGCGACGCTTGCGCAACATCACTTCATGCAGTCCGCGTGCTCGTGTCTACACCACCGATGCGGAGAAACCTTCTCTTGCATTGAGACCTCTCGTTGTTTTGATCAGGCAGTATGCACTCTGCAGGAACCTCGTTTCGTCGCGTTTACTGGTCCACTGACGTTCCAGGCTGCCTGATGGCAGGAATTATTGCATACGGGGGTGCTTGTTGATTAGTGAAGTTGCAGTATGGGAGAAAGTGGGAGCTCTTGTTGCTTCAAATGGCGTCTTCCTTCGGTACATGCCTGAGGGAAGGGGCGGATGGTGTTTCAGCGCAGAGCTATCCGTTTCCGAGACATAATTTGCTGTTTGTGTTAGCCATTGCGTAGTATTTCCGGCGATGCAAGCTACGTATTATTGGTGCTGTTCTTCAAAAAAACGGAATTGCAA
>NW_013574251.1:1560-2087 GCF_000499745.2 Eimeria mitis | reverse complement strand
AGCGCAGAGCTATCCGTTTCCGAGACATAATTTGCTGTTTGTGTTAGCCATTGCGTAGTATTTCCGGCGACGCAAGCTACGTATTATTGGTGCTGTTCTTCAAAAAACCGGAATTGCAGAAGGCCAACGCAGACACCAATGCCAATGCGACTTGAGTAAGCACTCCTCGCGTCTGCGCGAAAGATCGCGGGACCCTCAGCTCACAGGGTAGGCGTTCGGTGAAACGGAAAAGTGCAAAACCGTCTAGCGCAGGCGGGTTTTTCCGCATAGATCCGCTAGGGCGTTCGGTGCTCGGACTATCTGCAATTGCTGAAATGTTTCGCTGATATTTGTCCGAGCTGGATACCTCAGGACAAAGTGTTCGTTGCATTCCGGCATTATGGACCCACTCAGATATTGTAGGCACATGCAGCGAGCGGTTCCCGTGAGGCTTGAAAATTTGTTCTTCTTTGTTTTTGTAACTAAAGTTGATTTGACGACGAGCCCCTACGAAGGCGTCTCCACCTTTTCGAACTTGCATCGCATGC
>NW_013574251.1:824-1460 GCF_000499745.2 Eimeria mitis | reverse complement strand
CCCGTGAGGCTTGAAAATTTGTTCTTCTTTGTTTTTGTAACTAAAGTTGATTTGACGACGAGCCCCTACGCAGGCGTCTCCACCTTTTCGAACTTGCATCGCATGCCGTGGTTGACGTTAGCTCCCTGATAGGCGTAAATGCAGTTTTTGGCGGAGCCCTAGTATGCGCAAACGTGTGAGCATGGTTGAATTAAGTGCTCTCTTCTGCCGCCGTGGTGCGGTGAAGCCTCAGCAACAGTTAGGTTTGCGCGTTGTTTTCCCTAGAAAGTATGATATTAGCCACAGTCTGACCCCTGGTGTCCTCATGGTATGATCGCGTGCTGGTTTGCTCAGCGCTCCCCCTCTTCGAAGCAAATTAAGCGGCTCGCCGAAGTCATCGTTAATGCTATACTTCATTCTTGAGCATGGCGTAAATGTATGGGCGTGCGTTTGGGTGTGTGTGGCTCCATATAAAACAAAGGGGGAGCTTGTTTGGTATTGACCGTGCATTCTTTAGGCATTCCCCTGTGCAGGGTGCTCTTCCGCTGCGATCTGCGCGACTGAATCTGACCCTGCAGGCGCTCCCAGTCACTCTGCACGGCAGCATGCGCGCAGCCCAATGCATGCTAGGAGACAGCAGCGGCTACGCTGCTACGT
>NW_013574251.1:653-724 GCF_000499745.2 Eimeria mitis | reverse complement strand
ATACGTCAAGCCGTTTAATTTTGGAAAAAGCTGCAATTAGTGAATGCGTCACCTATTTTTGTTCCAGCTTG
>NW_013574251.1:0-553 GCF_000499745.2 Eimeria mitis | reverse complement strand
ACAGGCATATTAATGAAGAGCCCATCGGGACGTCGGCAACGATGAACGCGAACTGTGTAAACGATCATGGCGCGTGAACAAAATAGTATTGAAGGGCCCGACTGACGCGTATGGACTACGTGTCGAAAGGCGATAGGGCACCTGCAGCGCAGGCGGGTATTTCTATTCCTTGACGAGATACGTCAAGCCGTTTAATTTTGGAAAAAGCTGCAATTAGTGAATGCGTCACCTATTTTTGTTCCAGCTTTCCATCTCACGGCAAAGGGTAAATAGCACTCCAACTTATTCAGTACATTAACACATGAAGCAGGCAATGCGTCTGCGCAAACTGGGTGCTTGTCACACGCCCCGGACATTGTCGATAGTCTTCCAAAATGAACAGATTCGACAGGCACGCCCAACGCAGCCATCTGAAGCTTTTTGCTTCTGGTATCACGTTTGAGCTTGGTTTGCCTTCCGTTGATTGAAACCTGCTCCGTTTGCCGATAGGGATATACGCAATGTTTGGCGGAGCGCTACGAAACGTTCTCCCAGCGTGGGGGTGTTGTGCAGT
>NW_013574250.1:2929-3272 GCF_000499745.2 Eimeria mitis | reverse complement strand
GCTGTTGATCCTAACACCTGGGCCGAGGTGCGTGCCCGCATTAAGCAGCGAATTAAGGAACAGTCGCGCATATGAACGGTAGGTTCTTGTCAACAGCTCAACAGCTCTTCCCTATGGGATTCTGCAGGACCTTGGCATCCTTCGCCGCCGCTCAGCAGAATGAAGACGTTCACAGACCTCGCCATATGCGCGAATCATGTTGTGCCTTTGAGGGCTATTTGCAGTCCATGTAGTTCCAGATACTTTCCGAGTTTAGATATTGAAATAACGATCCGTTTGCTATGGAGGTCGGCACTTGAGTAATGTTCACGCGGGGTCTCCCTTCAACTTCCCGAAAGAAGCG
>NW_013574250.1:1719-2840 GCF_000499745.2 Eimeria mitis | reverse complement strand
GTTACAGTTCTTGCAAACAAGTCCACGCACGTCTCTCTGGTGCGAAGTTTTGTGGTGTTTCTAGCCAGTAAGCATGGAGCGTAACGAGGATAGTGTGATGCTGCTCAGCGCAAGTAAACAATGCCTCTCAGCATTACTTTTGTAAACCGAAGTCGCGCTTACAAACGCTGGCAACACTACATATAGAGTGCGCACTCGACGGCAAAAGGGCATGTTGGGGTAACTGTAACACGGCAGATCGTGCGTCCCGACCCAACCAGTTGTGTGATGCATCGCCTTTTGTTCATCCAAAATGGATTATTGCGCGATCGTTGCTGTGACAGCATCCGGCGCTCCGCGGTTTTGCTTTCGATGTCAACTTCGTCTCTGTGCTTATGCTCTTTTTGTTGCTTGTTCATTTTGACCCTAGCGCATGGGGCAGGGCGTGCGCGCGCATTCAAGAGCGAACTACCGAACATCTGGGCAAATGGTGGCTTCTTGTAGGAGCATTTGAGCGACATATATAGCGGTTGCAGTTCAGCACTTTCTTGTTAAACGCTCTAGCGTTTTCCCCGCAGGGCGTTTGCAGGACGTTGGCATTCTGTGCGGCTCAGTAAAGAGTTCACGGTAATCGTCGTGGGCGCCTATCGGCTTTTGAGACATTTTCAGTCTGTGAATTCCCATACACGTCCCGACGTTGGATGGTGAGGAAGTGATGCGTTAACTCTGAAGGAAAGCACTTGACTAATGATCGGGTAGCCTCCTCCCACAGCCTCAGGAAAGAAGCGCTAGGGGTTCAGTTGAATATTCCTCGCAGTTGATGTTCCGCTGGACGGCAGTGACAGCGCAGGCGACGATGAAGACGGCTGGGGCTGCCGTTCCATTCCGTGCTCTGAACAGCATAGCGCAACGGTATGCGAATCAATGCAAGCAGGGACCTCTGCTGCGCGGGTTTATGGTTCTTCCAGAAAGTAGGCACTAAGTGCAGCGCAGATGGTGTGGCGGAGCGCAACATGCTCCGATTTGGCTTATTGAAAACGTTCTGCATTGGCGCTGGGAAGGGGCACTAAATAAAAATCGCGTGGCTTCGCGTCACAGCCTCAAGCAAGTAGTGCTGAGGCGCCTACTGAATGTAGTGCGCT
>NW_013574250.1:282-1558 GCF_000499745.2 Eimeria mitis | reverse complement strand
GCATGCAGCCTAGCCAGGATGGCGAGATGTTAGTCTACACATACATAACCAAGCCCGGTCCACTTTACTTTTGCAGACGTAGGCCCCTTTTACAAATGCGGGCAAAGCTGGTTACGGCGTGCGCACCCGAAGGCACAACATCAGATAGGCGTAATTGTCACTTGGCAGGTCTTGCTTGCAGCCATTAAATTTACCCGACCCAGGCGGTTGCGTGAAGGTTTGCCTTTTGCTCATCCCACAAACTCAGCGTGCGGTCGTAACTCTGGAGGGTGGCGGCATCCTGGACAGAGCTGGCTGGTGTGAATGTCAATCTCTTGTCTGCAGTTTGGCTGTTTTGTTGGTTGTTGCTGTTTATCTTCGCACACAGGCCGACGGCTGTGCGTGAACTAGGCAGCGAACTATGAAAGTGTTGCGCGCACGAATGTATCTCATAGGAGCGCGACGTGTTCCGATTTGGCTTATTGAAAACGTTCTGCATTGGCGCTGGGAAGGCCTACGCTTCAAAAATTTTCGAGACGCAGATGCACTACGAGAAGAAGCAGTATCGGACTTTCATGTGCGAGCACTACGGGATTATGCAGTTTGTATGCGCATGTCTGGGGTGGCGGCGTGGCAAAGCCTGGTTTTCGGTTGCGTCCCCCAGCTGTCTCCCGCAGGAAGTACGCGGTTGCAAGCAGATCTCCATGCTCTGTGGGTTTAGGGACTCGTCAGCATTTGGCGCCGTCTGATGGCAGGCCTGGTTGTATACGTCTACACGTGCAGATTCATGCGGGGACAGTGCGAGAGGAAGCGTGAGCTTGTTTTTCTGAAAATGCGCTGTTCTTTGGTATCGAGTGGGAAGGATGTTTCGACGTTGTGGCTTGCATTTGTGAGGCACGGGCTGGCGTTCGATAGGATCGCACTGAGCTGGTGAGCCGGCAAATGTGCAGTGCAATACGTCGTAAGGAGCAGCATCAAGTACACCGTGATTTCTGTTGAACCTTGTGCAGTGGCGATGACGAGCCTGGCTAGGTTGTTGAAGGTAGTTGTTCTGCAGCGAACGGGAATAGCGAGGGAGACACGGCGTCGGCGACGCGACCACCACCAACTGCGCATTTTGTATGTAGTTGTTAACCCAAGGGGAGGCATAATCGGCAGCTCATGGTGGTGTTTCTGATTCTGAGGGATACGCCAAGCTGATCCGTTCTTGAACTGGGTGTAGTTCATGATTGTGTCCGCTGTCTTGTTCGTTCGCATTATCCCACGGCAGAGTCTTCTTAGCCCTCCAGCATATTAT
>NW_013574250.1:0-182 GCF_000499745.2 Eimeria mitis | reverse complement strand
TGATTGTGTCCGCTGTCTTGTTCGTTCGCAGTATCCCACGGCAGAGTCTTCTTAGCCCTCCAGCATATTACTTTGGAACAAACAGGGAGCACGCTCTCGGGCTGGACACACTCCAGATGTTTTCCGTGCGTCTCGAACAGTTTAGCTTGGCGCTATTATTTCGGCGCAGACCCCACTCGACA
>NW_013574249.1:3625-3723 GCF_000499745.2 Eimeria mitis | reverse complement strand
AGTCCCTGCCGGACGTTTGCCCTACGCGTCTCGCGGATGCAAACTCACCTTCTTCATAACAAAGAACGTGCTAGTTTGCGAGGGCGTTCGCCTGATAC
>NW_013574249.1:2211-3525 GCF_000499745.2 Eimeria mitis | reverse complement strand
AACACTGCACTCATTAACAAACGCAACCCCACTGCGCCCTCCCACAACACTGCACGCAATAGACTGTCGCGAACTGGCAAGTGCAGCATGCACCCCAAGACAAAATCACGCATACACCATCGTCACACTCAGCACTAGTGCGCCACGCAAAGCATAGTCGGCAGGGCACAGCATTGCCCACACGCGCAACGCACTTGCTGCTTGCATATGCAGAAGCTGCCCTGCCTAGAACCTTCATCCAAAATATAAACACCGAACCATCGCAAAACTACGACACACCTGCCGGTCAACGACTCGTCACACCCGGGCTTTGCAAGCCGCGCCTCCACCTCCCAACACCTCGCAAAATGCGAACAGGTGGCACGAAAAGCACCGGGAATTGCATCCAAACATCCTGTCCCTTGGCACCTTCCCAGCGCCTCCCGACGCCAAACCAAGCCATGCATAACAGTCCGCTCAGTACCGCTACGCGCATCGACCTCACCGCTCCACAGGCGCTGGCCTCTACGTGCTCCGTCCATCAACAAAACTAGAACACATCGTTGTTCCGGGCATAGTCAATCTACGCTCAGCTAGAAGAGCATATCTGCTCAGCGGAACACCACCAACGAAGCAATGGAACACGCGAGATTACACACCACCGATCACACGCGGCAATCCGCTCTCAGTAGCTCTACTGCTAACCGCCGAACGCACTTGCTCTCGCTACACATTTTATCATCCACTGCACAGCAAACACGCGTACACGCGCAGCGCGACGAATCTCTCAGAGCTCGCCGGGCCACAACTCCAGCACGACGATGCTTCACATATCAGCCTGATTTAGGCGACGCGAAAAGCACCCCTCAATCACCCGGCAGGTCTCATCGTTCCCCCCTTCACTCCTGCTCTCTTCACGCCGCAAAACCAGTCCCTGCCGGACGTTTGCCCTACGCGTCTCGCGGATGCAAACTCACCTTCTTCATAACAAAGAACGTGGTAGTATGCCCTGAGCGTTTGCCTGATAAGTCGGCACGTTGAACTGTCAGGGCTGCAACTAGGAATCCTGCCGGACACTCCCTCGTCACGCGGCAGTTGCACCGACGGAGTCGCAATCCGCAGGCCCCGCGGAGACGCCTCTACAGCCAAGCACCTTGCGACACGTAAACAACTCAGCTGTCCCGTTCCCCTTTCGTCTTCCAGTGCCAGTCACTGCGTTCGTCTCAACCCGCTATCCATCGAACAACGCTGCATTCAGTAATAAATCCAACCCCACCGCGCCCTCCCACAACACTGCACGCAATAGACTGTCGCAAATTGGCAAGTGCAGCATGC
>NW_013574249.1:2019-2111 GCF_000499745.2 Eimeria mitis | reverse complement strand
CCTCCCACAACACTGCACGCAATAGACTGTCGCAAATTGGCAAGTGCAGCATGCGCCCCAAGACAAAATCACGCATACACCATCATCACAGT
>NW_013574249.1:1848-1919 GCF_000499745.2 Eimeria mitis | reverse complement strand
AAGACAAAATCGCGCATACACCATCGTCACACCCAGCACTAGTGTGCCCCGCAAAGCATAGTCGGCAGGGG
>NW_013574249.1:1606-1748 GCF_000499745.2 Eimeria mitis | reverse complement strand
ATAGTCGGCAGGGCACAGCATTGCCCACACGCGCAACGCACTTGCTGCTTGCATATGCAGAAGCTGCCCTACCTAGAACCTTCGTCCAAAATATAAACACCGAACCATCGCAAAACTACGACACACCCTCCGGTCAACGACT
>NW_013574249.1:1145-1506 GCF_000499745.2 Eimeria mitis | reverse complement strand
CAGCACTAGTGTGCCCCGCAAAGCATAGTCGGTAGGGGACAGCATTGCCCACACGCGCAACGCACTTGCTGCTTGCATATGCAGAAGCTGCCCTACCTAGGACCTTCATCCAAAATACAAACCCCGAACCATCGCAAAACTACGACACACCTGCCGGTCAACGACTCGTCAAACCCGGGCCTTGCAAGCCGCGCCTCCACCTCCCAACACCTCGCAAAACGCGCACAGGTGACACGAAAAGCACCGGGAGCTGTAGCCAAATGTCCTGTGCCTTGGCACCGTCCCAGCGCCTCCCGAAGCCAAACTAAGCCATGCATAACAGTCCGCTCGGACCTGCTACGCGCATCGACCTCACCGCTCT
>NW_013574249.1:654-1045 GCF_000499745.2 Eimeria mitis | reverse complement strand
CCGGTCAACGACTCGTCACACCCGGGCTTTGCAAGCCGCGCCTCCACCTCCCAACACCTCGCAAAATGCGCACAGGTGACACGGAAAGCACCGGGAGATGCAGCCAAACGCCCTGTGCCTTGACACCTTCCCAGTGACTCCCGATGCAAAACCAGGCCACGCATGACAGTCCGCTCGGACCTGCTACGCGCATCGACCTCACCCCTCCACAGGCTCTGGCCGCTACGTGCTCCGTCCATCACCAAAGCCCGAACACACCATTGTTCCGCGCATATGCAATCTGCGCTCACCTAGCACGCACATCTGCTCAGCGGAACGCCACTAGCGAAGCACTAATACACATTACAATATACACCTCCGATCACACGCGGCAATCCGCTCTCAGTAGCTC
>NW_013574249.1:0-456 GCF_000499745.2 Eimeria mitis | reverse complement strand
CCCTTCACTCCTGCTCTCTTCACGCCGCAAAACCAGTCCCTGCCGGACGTCTGCCCTACGCGTCTCGCGGATGCAACCTCACCTTCTTCATAACAAAGAACGTGGTAGTATGCCCTGAGCGTTTGCCTGACAAGTCGGCACGCTGAACTGTCAGGGCTGCAACTATGAATCCGACCGGACGCTCCCTGGCCACGCGGCAGTAGCCCCGACAAAACCACACTCCGCAGGTCCTGCGAAGACGCCTCCACAGCCAAGCACCTTGCGGCACGTAAACAACTCTGCTCTCCCGTGCTCACTTCGTCTTCCAGTGCCAGTCACTGCGTTCGTCTCAACCCGCTATCCATCACACAACACTGCACTCATTAACAAACGCAACCCCACTGCGCCCTCCCACAACACTGCACGCAATAGACTGTCGCAAATTGGCAAGTGCAGCATGCGCCCCAAGACAAAATC
>NW_013574248.1:2829-3273 GCF_000499745.2 Eimeria mitis | reverse complement strand
CACTGAACCCTCTTGGGGGCCCCCAGGGGGGCCCCCTGACGGGGGGGCCCCCAGGGGCCCCCCAGGGGCCTCTCCTTCGGAGTTAGAAAACTGCAAAGAAGACCCATGGGGGCCCCCGCTGGTCGCTGTAGGGGCTTGGGGGCCCCCCTCGTTTGCGGGGGGGCCCTGGCCGTACCCCTCTAGGGGGCCCCCATCACCTGGGGGCCCCTCCGGAGGGGCCCCCGCAGAAGATGTAGAGGGGGGAGCAGACATCTTCGCACCCGCAACGAGCCCAAGGAGGCATTTGCTGCTGCTCTTGCTGCTGCTGCTGCTGCTGCTGTCGCTGCTGCTGCTGCTGCCGCTGCTGCGCGTGGTGTATGAAATGCAAGGGGCTGTGGGGCGTTCAGACGGGAATGCGGACGCCGAGGCGTGGGCTTGAGCTGCTTCTGCTGCTGCTGCAGCTGG
>NW_013574248.1:1104-2620 GCF_000499745.2 Eimeria mitis | reverse complement strand
AGTCGGCTGCAGCAGCAGCAGCTTCAGGGTTTATCTTCTGCGTTGTTTGCCTAAAAAGGATTTGTTTGTAAGCGAATAAGAATAAATAAATAAAAGAAAAAAGGAGAAAAAGAACAGAGATGATGGATATATGAGCCGTATGGGTGGATATAAACCACAGGCCGCGGCTGCAGCTCGCCGTCGGCTGCAGCAACAGCAGCAGCAGCAGCAGCAGCAGCAGCGGAAAAGTGGGAAAATATCAAAAGTTCAACAGAAGCAGCAGCAAGAGGTGCAGCAGCAGCAGCAGCAGCAGCAACGGCGGAAGAAGATCGGAGATCCAGCAGCAGCAGCACGAGCAGCAGCAACAACAGCAGCAGCAGCAACAGCAGCAGCAAAAACAGCAGCAAAAACAGCAGCAGCATTGAGTTGAAGGGGGGTGCCCCTGTCTCTCTTCTGTTTTCTTTGTTTGTCTTCTTCTCTTTGCTTTCTTAGTATCGTCATTTTTATCCTCTTTATCTCCTTCTTTCTCTCTCTTTCTCTCTTTCTCTTTCTCTTTCTCTCTCTTTCTCTTTCTCTCTCTTTCTCTCTTTATTTCTTTCTCTTTCTCTCTCTCCTTCTGTCTCTTATTCTCTCTCTTTTGTTACATTAAGGGGCCATACAAACACCAACACAAACATATACATATACACATATCTACATATATATACATATATACATATATATACATATATACATATATATACATATATACATATATACATATATACCTATACATCTATACATCTATACAAATACATATACGTATGCATGCATGCATGCATGCACCTAGTGAATATAATATAAAAATAATATATAATATTTTATATAATATTTATATAATATTTATTATATAATATCGCAATATCTATACAATATATAAAACATATGAAATAAACAGTAGATACAACTCTATAACATCTATATAAATATATATATATATATAATATATAAAATATATTATATATATTATATATAATATATATATATATATATATAAGAGAAAGAGAAACGAATGAGCCGCTTAACTACGATGGACCCGCCCTTGTGCAGCAGCAGCAGCAGCAGCAGCAGCAGCAGCAGCAGCAGCAGCAGCAATGGTATATCACATAGATGTGCTTTATCTTTTCCTGCTGCTCTTCGTGCGAAGATGTTTTCAATAAAAAACAAAAATTTTTTATTATATGTGTGTAGAGAGCTGCGGTGTCACTGCAGCTCTGCTGCTGCATGCAGCGGTGGTTTTATATCTTTTTCTTCTTTCTCTCTTTCTCTTTCACATATGGGGATAGATTACGGTACCCCCGAAGCAGATTATATATTAAGATACTGCAGCACAGCAGCAGATGGTTTGCTGCTTTTTAAGCTGCTGCTGCAGCAGATAGATCCATATAATAAATATAAAACAGATACAGTTCGTCTTTCTTTTCTATCACCATCAGAGCCAGCAGCAGAAGATGCATTTGCTGCTGCAGCAGCAGCAGCAGCAGCAACAGCAGCAAAA
>NW_013574248.1:791-1004 GCF_000499745.2 Eimeria mitis | reverse complement strand
CAGATGGTTTGCTGCTTTTTAAGCTGCTGCTGCAGCAGATAGATCCATATAATAAATATAAAACAGATACTGTTCGTCTTTCTTTTCTATCACCATCAGAGCCAGCAGCAGAAGATGCATTTGCTGCTGCTGCTGCTGCAGCAGCAGCAACAGCAGCAAAGTGCAGCAGCAAATACGACCTGCTGCACCTCCAGCCCCCAAACCAGCACCAGC
>NW_013574247.1:3066-3184 GCF_000499745.2 Eimeria mitis | reverse complement strand
ACAGACAGCTCGCGCCACCGCTTCCGCTTTCTGTTGTCCTACCCAACAGGCACACGATGGGCTATCGATTGCCCGTCCGCCGATCAAGCGTCTTGAAGACTGACACAATCGCATGTTC
>NW_013574247.1:2717-2820 GCF_000499745.2 Eimeria mitis | reverse complement strand
GCGGTGTGCGCGGTTGCAACCCAAAAGGGCACTGTCACACCGCCTCTGTAGGAAGGCGCACGATATGCACGCGCTTCCGAGGCAACACACATTCACTTCAACG
>NW_013574247.1:0-2440 GCF_000499745.2 Eimeria mitis | reverse complement strand
ACCCCAGACGGTTCACATTTTCCTTTTGAAACGCCCGGGCACCTGGACGCGCACATCACGTGTGTCTCAACCATGCGGGGGCGAGCGCATGCTCGCACAATGACGGCCCACACCAGACGCAGGCTCCGCACATAGCTGACAGCGGACGTTCCCGCACCTCCGCACCAGTCGCTAAATCTGGGCGCATACTCTCTGGACCGAGTGTTCCGCGGCTGCAACACAAAAGGACACTGGCGCACCGCCTCTGTAGAAAGGCGCACGATATGCACTCGCTTCGGAGGCAACACACACTCACTTCAACATGCCTTCTCGCCCGGGAAAAAATATCAGGAAAACAACCGCAAGCTGCGCCATATCAAACTCGAAACAGCCGAGCTACCCACAGCGAGCTACCGACGGCGCAGCACTCCGAACACAAACAGACAGCTCGCGCCACGGCTTCCGCTTTCTGTTGTCCTACCCAACAGGCACACGATGAGCGAACAAATGCCCGGCCGCCGATCAAGCGTCTTGAAGACTGACACAATCGCATGTTGCCGCGGTCGGCAAGCATTGCGCTATTAGAACAACGTAATAACCTGCGACCCCAGACGGTTCTCATTTTCCTTTTGGAAACGCCCGAGCACCTGGACGCGCACATCACGTGTGTCTCAACCATGCGCGGGCGATCGCATGCAAGCAGAATGACGGCCCACACCAGACGCAGGCTCCGCGCAAAGCTCACAGCTGACGTTCCCGCACCTCCGCACCTGTCGCTAAATCTGGGCGCATACTTCCTGGGCCGCGGTGTGCGCGGTTGCAACCCAAAAGGGCACTGCCACAGCGCCTCTGTAGGAAGGCGCACGATATGCACTTGCTTCGAAGGCAAGACACACTCACTTCAACATGCCTTCTCTCACACGAACAATATCAGGAAAACAACCGCAAGCTGCGTTATGTCAAACTCAAAACAGCCGAGCTATCAACAGGTTACCAACAACGCAACAGTCCGAACACAAACAGACAGCTCGCGCCACGGCTTCCGCTTTCTGTTGTCCTACCCAACAGGCACACGATGGTCTAACGATTGCCCGTCCGCCGATCAAGTGTCTTGAAGACTGACACAAGCACATCTTGTCGTGGTTGGCAAGCATTGGCTATTAGAATAACGCAATAACCTGCGACCCCAGACGGTTCACATTTTCCTTTTGGAAACGCCCGAGCACCTGGACGTGCACATCACGTGTGTCTCAACCATGCGCGGGCGAGCGCATGCAAGCAGAATGACGGCCCACACCAGACGCNCGCGGTGTGCGCGGTTGCAACACAAAAGGGCACTGCCACACCGCCTCTGTAGGAAGGCGCACGATATGCAAGCGCTTCGGAGGCAGCACACACTCACTTCAACATGCCTTCTCTCACGGGAACAATATCAGGAAAACAACCGCAAGCTGCGCGATATTAAACTCAAAACGGCCGAGCTACCCACAGCGAGCTACCGACAGCGCAGCACTCCGAACACAAACAGACAGCTCGCGCCACGGCTTCCGCTTTCTGTTGTCCTACCCAACAGAGGCACGATGGTCTAACGATTGCCCGTCCGCCGTGAAAGCGTCTTGACGACTGACACGATCGCATTTGCCGCGGTCGGCAGGCACTGGCGATTAGAAGAACGCAATAACGTGCGACCCCAAACGGTTCACATTTTCCTTTTGGAAACGCCCGAGCACCTGGACGCGCACATCACGTGTGTCTCAACGATGCGCGGGCGATCGCATGCACGCAGAATGACGGCCCACACCAGGCAAAGGCTCCGCACATAGCTCACAGCTGACGTTCCCGCACCTCCGCACCTGTCGCTAAATCTGGGCGCATACTCTCTGGACCAAGCGGAACGCGGTTGCAACACAGCAGGACACTGCCGCACCGCCTCTGTAGGAAGGCGCACGATATACACGAGCTCCGGAGGCAACACACACTCACTTCAACATGCCTACTCTCACGGGAACAATATCAGGAAAACAACCGCAAGCTGCGCTATATCAAACTTAAAACAGCCGAGCTACCCACAGCGAGCTACCGCCAGCGCAGCACTCCGAACACAAACAGACAGCTCGCGCCACGGCTTCCGCTTTCTGTTGTCCTACCCAACAGAGGCACGATGGGCTATCGATTGCCCGGCCGCCGTGCAAGCGTCTTGACGACTGACACAATCGCATGTTGCCGCGGTCGGCAGGCACTGGCGATTAGAACAACGCAATAACCTGCGACCCCAGACGGTTCACATTTTCCTTTTCGAAACGCCCGAGCACATGGACACGCACATCACGTGTGTCTCAACCATGCGCGGGCGATTGCATGCACGCAGAATGACGGCCCACACCAGACGTCAGCTCACAGCTGACGTTCCCGCACCTCCGCACCTGTCGCTAAATCTGGGCGCATACTTCCTGGGCCGCGG
>NW_013574246.1:3262-3454 GCF_000499745.2 Eimeria mitis | reverse complement strand
ATCGCCACAGCCGAACCCACTTTCTGTGGCTCCTGTACACGACCACGTCTGCATGCGAAAGACATTCACATGATGCATCGACGCGGCCACATGACGCACCACAAATACGTGCCCAGCTCCCTGGACCTCAAACGCCTCAACAACAAGCAGCAGTCTGCGCATTCTCATCCCCCCCAGCAAACGTACTCCCTT
>NW_013574246.1:1805-2918 GCF_000499745.2 Eimeria mitis | reverse complement strand
ACGCACATCCAACAGACGCTCAGCCTCCCCGACACCTTCATCCGTCCAAATGCTACAACACACGTTCAGGCACCTCCTCACCTAGAACAGCGCCACAACAAGCAAACCAACCACCCAGTAATCAGTAGCAACAAACGTATTGCCTCTGCGTGAACATCACACCAACGAGTAGGCGCGAAAGGCACTCGCCGCGTCTCATGATGCCTTCATCCGTGCAAATGCTGCAACTTCTATCCACACCTGCGTCCCTGCAGTTCGACCACCTCTACAACACGCAGAGCAATGGCGATGGCAATCGCCACAGCCGAACCCACTTTCTGTGGCGCCTGTACACGATCACGTCTGCATGCGAAAGACATTCACACGATGCCTCGACGCGCGCACATGCCGCACCACAAATACGTGCCCAGCTCCCTGGACCTCAAACACCTCAACAACAAGCAGCAGTCTGCGCATTCNTACTCCCTTGGGCTGAACCACCCACCCAGCCGCACATCCAACACACGCTCAACCTCCCCGACACCTCCATGCGACCAAATGCTACAACGCAAGTTCAGGCACGTCCTCACCTAGAACAGCGAAAACAACAAGCAAACCAACCACCCAGTAATCAGTAGCAACAAACGTACTGCCTCAGGCTGAACACCACACCAACGCGTACGCGCGAAAGGCACTCGCCCCGTAACATGATGCCTTCATCCGTGCAAATGCTACAACGTCTATCCACACCTGCGTCCCTGCAGTTCGACCACCTCTACAACACGCAGAGCAATGGCGACGGCAATCGCCACAGCCGAACCCACTTTCTGTGGCTCCTGTACACGACCACGTCTGCATGCGAAAGAGATCCACCTGATGCCTC
The DNA here is from genome assembly GCF_000499745.2 of Eimeria mitis. Taxonomy (NCBI): domain Eukaryota; phylum Apicomplexa; class Conoidasida; order Eucoccidiorida; family Eimeriidae; genus Eimeria; species Eimeria mitis. The sequence goes on along the minus strand of NW_013574246.1, from coordinate 2,056 downwards.
GGCGCGCGCACATGACGCACCACAAATACGTTCCCAGCTCACTGGACCTCAAACACCTCAACAACAAGCAGCAGTCTGCGTATTCTCATCCCCCCCAGCAAACGTACTCCCTTGGGCTGAACCACCCACCCAGCCGCACATCCAACAGACGCTCAGCCTCCCCGACACCTTCATCCGTCCAAATTCTACAACACACGTTCAGGCACGCCCTCACCTAGAACAGCGAAAGCAACAAGCACACCAACCGCCCA
>NW_013574246.1:1495-1640 GCF_000499745.2 Eimeria mitis | reverse complement strand
CAATCGCCACAGCCGAACCCACTTTCTGTGGCTCCTGTACACGACCACGTCTGCATGCGAAAGACATTCATGGAAAGCCATGACGCGCGCACATGACGCACCACAAATACGTTCCCAGCTCCCTGGACCTCAAACACCTCAACAG
>NW_013574246.1:1324-1395 GCF_000499745.2 Eimeria mitis | reverse complement strand
CCGCGTCTGCATGCGAAAGAGATCCACCTGATGCCTCGACGCGCGCACATGACGCACCACAAATACGTGCA
>NW_013574246.1:687-974 GCF_000499745.2 Eimeria mitis | reverse complement strand
TGTGGCTCCTGTACACGACCGCGTCTGCATGCGAAAGACATTCACATGATGCCTCGACGCGCGCACATGCCGCACCACAAATACGTGCACAGCTCCCTGGACATCAAACACCTCAAAAACAAGCAGCAGTCTGCGCATTCTCATCCCCCCCAGCAAACGTACTCCCTTCGGCTGAACCACCCACCCAGCCGCACACCCAACAGACGCTCAACTTCCCCGACACCTTCATGCGTCCCAATGCTACAAGGCAAGTTCAGGCACGTCCTCACCGAGAACAGCGAAAACAG
>NW_013574246.1:402-509 GCF_000499745.2 Eimeria mitis | reverse complement strand
ACCTCAACAACACGCAGAGCAATGGCGACGGCAATCGCCACAGCCGAACCCACTTTCTGTGCCTCCTGTACATGACCACGTCGGCATGCGAAAGACATTCACGCGAC
>NW_013574246.1:0-125 GCF_000499745.2 Eimeria mitis | reverse complement strand
CAAACCGACCACCCAGTAATCAGTAGCAACAAACGTACTGCCTCAGCCTGAACATTTTTTTTTTTTTTTTACGCGAAAGGCACTCGCGACGTCCCATGATGCCTTCATCCCTGCAAATGCTACAA
>NW_013574245.1:0-1060 GCF_000499745.2 Eimeria mitis | reverse complement strand
TCTTTGCTTGATGCTCCCAATGCAGACAGTCCGCTTAACTGTGACGCAGGTAAAATAAAAGAATAATATTAAATAAATTATATTAAAATAAAATTAAATAAAATTAAATAAAATTAAATAAAATAAAATAAAATTAAATTAAATTAAATTAAATTAAATTAAATTAAATTAAATAAAATTAAATAAATTGCGAGAAAATTAAAAAAAATTTGGAGAAATAACATAAAAAATGAAAAAGATAGAGCGAAATTATTCAGAGTCAATTTGTACACACAAACAACTCAGCATACACCTAAATTTTAATTAAATAAATCATTCAATAGACGCCGCAGTTTAAATTAAATAAATAAAATAAAATAAATAAAAGTAAATTAAATAAATACATAAACAAACTATATCTGTATACACACAGTACGCCTCCTAGCTGCCTATACACCTGAGATATGCGGATGCAGCGAGCGGTGCATTGTTGTTTTGTTTTGTTTTCTTCGTTGTTTATTTTATTTTCTTTTTTTATTTTATTTATTTTATTTTTTTCATATATTTCCTTTATTATTTATTTATTTTTTTTATTCTGTACAGGCAACTTGATCAGGCAGGGCGATATGCGTGGGTTTCGTTCTATGGCGCGGATGTACACACAAGAGTATGCGAGAGACGATGATGCTGAGAGTGAAAATAATATTTAAAATATATAAAATAAATTAAAATAAAATTGTTTTTCTGTTTTTTATAATTAAATTAAAATAAAAACAAAAAATATTACAAAAAAAAAAAGAAAAAGAAATCCTCCACCGCAACACAAACAAAAATCAGAGCTGCCTATACACCCCAGAGCTGCCTATACACCCCACGGGCTGAAGGCAAAATAAGAATTGCTTTTAGTTGAAATATTTTAAAATATATTTATTTATTTTCTTTTTATATTTTGATGATGATATGTTTCCTGCTGCGTTTGGTGCTGTTTGTTTGTGATGTCTTTTCATTCTGTCTTTAACTGTATATATAGAATATATATTATATACATATATATATGTATATATATATATATATATATATA
>NW_013574244.1:2792-3367 GCF_000499745.2 Eimeria mitis | reverse complement strand
TTGTCTCCTTTTTTGTCTCCTTTTTTATTTGTTTCTTTGTCTCCTTTTGTCTCCTTTTCCGTTTCTTTTTTTCTCCTTGTCTCCTTGTTTATTTTTTTGTCTCCTTTTGTCTCCTGTTATGTTTTTTTCTCTGTCTCCTTTTCTGTCTCTTTTTCTGTCTCTTTTTCTGTCTCCCTCCCTATCTCCTCTGTCTCCCATCCATCCATCCAGCTAGCTAGCTAGCTAGCTACTCAACCCCTTCTGCCTTTCTGCATGCATGCATGCATGCATGCATGCATGCATGCATGCATGCATGTGTGTGTGTGTATATAGAGAATTAATAGTAACAAGAAAGAGAGCGAGACAGAGAACGTCTCGCTTAGATAGAAGAGAAGGAAATGTCTGGGTGTATAGGGTAGCCCCCTCCAGGCTTACTTCTATTTTTGATAGTGATATTTAATATATTTATTTATATTTATATTTATATTTATTTATTTATTTATTTATATTTATATATATTTATATATATAAATATATTTATATATTTATATATATTTATCTATAAATATATATTCTATGTATAATATATATTTATA
>NW_013574244.1:2471-2692 GCF_000499745.2 Eimeria mitis | reverse complement strand
AAAGGAGACAGAGAAAAAAACATAACAGGAGACAAAAGGAGACAAAAAAATAAACAAGGAGACAAGGAGATAAAAAGAAACGGAAAAGGAGACAAAAGGAGACAAAGAAACAAATAAAAAAGGAGACAAAAAAGGAGACAAAAAAGGGGACAAAAGGAGACAGAAGAATACAGAAGGAGACAGAGAAAGAAAAAAGAAGAGAAAAGGAGACAAAGAAAGAA
>NW_013574244.1:2181-2371 GCF_000499745.2 Eimeria mitis | reverse complement strand
TTCCTTCTCTTCTATCTAAGCGAGACGTTCTCTGTCTCGCTCTCTTTCTTGTTACTATTAATTCTCTATAAAACAACACACACATATGCATGCATGCATGCATGCATGCATGCATGCATGCAGAAAGGCAGAAGGGGTTGAGTAGCTAGCTAGCTAGCTAGCTAGCTGGCTGGCTGAGGAGATAGAGAGG
>NW_013574244.1:1675-2160 GCF_000499745.2 Eimeria mitis | reverse complement strand
AAAAAAAAAAAAAAAAAAAAAAAAAAAAAAAAAAAAAAAAAAAAAAAAAAAAAAAAAAAATACCTGAGGTCTTCTATGACTTCTCTATTGAGGGACCAGTAAGAGTGCCTCAACGCATGCACGTTGTTGCCTAGCCAGGTCATGTCTATCACGTCTACATCTGCAGCATAATAAATATTTATTTTTTTATTTATTTATTTATTTATTTATTTTTTTAGTTTATGTATTTATTTATTTGTTTTGTCTATCACGTCTACATCTGCAGCATAATAAATATATTATTTATTTATTTATTTTTTTTTATTTGTTTGTTTGTTTATTTATTTTTTTGTTTATTTTGTCTATCACGTCTACATCTGCAGCATAATAAATATTTATTTTTTTATTTATTTTTTATTTATTTATTTATTTATTTATTTATTTATCTATTTATTTATCTATTTATTTATTTGTTTACTTATTTGGATTTGTTTAGAGAGAGGGTT
>NW_013574244.1:1476-1631 GCF_000499745.2 Eimeria mitis | reverse complement strand
ATATATATATATATATATATATATATATATATATATATATATATATATATATTTTTCTTTTTTTCTTTCTGTATTTATATATTTACGTAATTATACATACATACACACACACATACATATATACATACATAGATATATACATACATACATACATA
>NW_013574244.1:646-1168 GCF_000499745.2 Eimeria mitis | reverse complement strand
CAACTCAGACCACCACAACGCCTACACACACACATACACACACAGCTTGCATGCATACAGCTAGCTAGCTAGCCAGCTAGCTAGCTAGCTAGCTAGCTAGCTAGAGAGATAGATTGGTGGATAGATAGATAGATTGATAGATTGATATAGTAGTAGATAGATAGCTGGGGGGAAGCCGAGAGAGAGATACGCCTATATGACTGGCTAGCTAGCTAGCTGGCTAGCTAGCTAGCTGGCTAGCTAGCTAGCTAGCTTGGCTGTAGAGTCAACAGGTAGGATGGTTAGCTGTTTGGCTAGCAGCTAGCTAGATGTTTATCTATCTATCTACATAACTTTTATTCTATCTACGTAGCTAGCTAGCTAGCTAGCCAGCTAGCTAGCCAGCTAGCTAGCCAGCTAGCTAGCTAGCTAGCTATCCAGCTAGCTAGCTAGCTAGCTAGCTAGGAGAGAAGGGGAGATGAGCTCACCCCGTCGTGGGCGTCACAGAAAATGGAAATGTTGCTGCAGTACTGACGTAAGAAA
>NW_013574244.1:0-616 GCF_000499745.2 Eimeria mitis | reverse complement strand
ATATATATATATATATATATATATATATATATATATATATATATATATATATTTATATATGTATATATATGTATATACAGAGATATATATTGAGATAGACATAGAGAGATAGATACAGATAGAGATAGATAGATAGATAAAGAGATAGATAGAGATAGATGTATATAGATACAGAGAGAGATAGATAGATAGAGACAGAGATAGAGATAGATAGAGATAGAGATAGAGATAGATAGAGACAGAGATAGAGAGAGGGATAGAAAAAGAGACAGAGACAGAGATAGATAGATATAGATATAGATAAACATAAAGATGAACAAACAAAAAAAAAGAAAAAGAAAAAAAAGAAAAAGAAAAAGAGAGAGAGAGTAACGAACACCAACAAACTACCAACCATAGAAAAAGTAAACATAAATAAATAAATAAAAAAAAAAAAGTGGATACATTATAAATATAAATAAACATAAACATAATATATAAACGCACACACACACACACACATATATATATATATATATACATATATATATATATATAAACAAATATATAAATATAAACAAAAAAGAGAAAAAGCCGTAAAAAAAAAAAAAATAAAACCAAGCCAAACCAGGGCAAC
>NW_013574243.1:16919-17849 GCF_000499745.2 Eimeria mitis | reverse complement strand
GCTGCTGCTGCTGCTGCTGCTGCTGCTGCTGCTGCTGCTGCAGCAGCAGCAGGTTTAGGGGCCTAGCAGCAAGCAGCAGCAGACAAGGATAGGGTTTGGGTGGGGTGTATACGCAGAGGGGGCCCCTCCATCTTATGTTATTTTTTTCTTTTTTTATATAAAACTGCAACAAAAAAAAAAATAAATAAATAAATAAATAAATATAAATAAATAAATAGATAAATAAATATAAATAAATAAATAAATATAAAGAAATAAATAAATATAAATAAATAAGAATTAATGATTCTTCTATTTATTTATTTATTAATTTATCTCTGGGTGCTGCTGCTGCTGCTGCTGCTGCTGCTGCTGCTTGTGCTGCTGCTGCTGCTGCTGCTGCTGCTGCTGCTGCTGCTGCTGCTGCTGCTGGTTGTACCTGAAGGATGCGTCCGCTGCTGCAGCCTACGAGCAGTATTTTCTCTCCCGTGCAGCAGCAGCAAGCAGTGCAGTTGCTGCTGCTGCTGCTGCTGCTGCTGCTGCTGTTGGTGGTGCTGCTGCTGCTACTTCTGCTGCTGCTGCTGCAGCAGCAGACGCAGCAGCAGCTGCTGCTGCTCACTGCTGCTACACTGCATGCACTATCATCTGTATCTATTCCTCCATCTGCTGCTAGATGCAGCAGCAGCAAACGACGAGAGCAGCAGCAGAAAAAATAAATTATTTTTTTGTTTTTATTGAAAAAAACAAAAGTGTTTATATCTATCCATACACCGCAGATGGTGGGGTTGTTGTTATTTTCATTTTCCTTGTCTTTGTCTTTATTGTTGTTTATATTTTTATTATTTTTATTTATTTTATTTATTTTATTTTTTTTGCTGCTGCTGCTGCTGCTGCTGCTGCTGCTGCTGCTGCTGCAGCACAACACATTTATTATTTTTCTTTCTTTTAGGC
>NW_013574243.1:16720-16819 GCF_000499745.2 Eimeria mitis | reverse complement strand
TCCATACACCGCAGATGGTGGGGTTGTTGTTATTTTCATTTTCCTTGTCTTTGTCTTTATTGTTGTTTATTTTATTATTATTATTTATTTTATTTTTTT
>NW_013574243.1:16221-16620 GCF_000499745.2 Eimeria mitis | reverse complement strand
TGCTGCTGCTGCTGCTGCTGCTGCTGCTGCTGCTGTTGCTGCTGCTGCTGCTGCAGCTGTTGCTCCTGGTGAGTTTGCTCCTGCTGCTGCTGCTGCTGGTCCTGCACCTGCCCCTGCTGCTGCTGCTGCTGCTGCTGCTGCTGCTGCTGCTGCTGCTGCTGCTGCTGCTGCTGCTGCTGTGTTGCTGCTGCAATGAGATAAGCAGCACGATGGAAGCTAGAAAAAAAAATGAAGACAACAGGCAGCGTTGAGGTGTATCTGCATACACCCCAATTACACATTTTTTTTATTTTTATTTTTTTTTATTTTTATTTTATTTTTATTTTTATTTTTATTTTTATTTTTATTATAAAGAAGAGAAACAAGAAATGTAATTAATTTATTTATTTGTTTTATTTG
>NW_013574243.1:15908-16121 GCF_000499745.2 Eimeria mitis | reverse complement strand
TTATTTATTTATTCATTTATTTGTTTGTTTGTTTATTTATTTATTTCATTTATTTATTTTATTTATTTTGTTTATTTATTTATTCGTTTGTTTATTTTTGTTTAATTTGTTTATTTATATTTGTTTGTTTATTTACTTTTTATTTTTTTACTTATTTATTTGTTTATGTATTTATTATTATTCATGTTCGTCTGTTTATCTATTTATATTTAT
>NW_013574243.1:11980-13380 GCF_000499745.2 Eimeria mitis | reverse complement strand
TTATTTATTTATTTATTTATTTATTTATTTATTTATTTATTTATTTATTTATTTATTTATTTGTTTTTATCTTTTTGTTTTTATATAGAATAGCAGCAACAGAATAATAATAAATAAGAGTGGTTTTAGTTTATTTATTTCTAGGGTTTAGGGTTTAGGGTTTAGGGTTTAGGGTTTATTATAATATTATAAGAGCATCAATAATAATAAAAACAATACAATTACTATTTACTATTATTTTTTTGTTTTTTTTTTGTTTTTTTCTCTTTTGTTTGTTTTGTTTTTTTTTTTGTTTTTTTTGTCTCCTTTTTGTCTCTCTGTCTCTCTGTTTATCTCTTTCTTTATCTCTTTCTTTTTCCTTTTGTTTTTGTTTTTTTTGTTTTTTTTTTATTTTTGTTTTTGTTTTTGCAGAGACATACAGAGACAGAAAGAGACCGTCTCTGTTTCTGTCTCTCTTTCTTTATCTGTCTCTCTGTCTCTATCTATATTTGTTTCTTTCTGTCTCTCTTTCTCTGTCTCTCTTTCTTTCTCTCTGTCTCTTTCTCTTTCTTTTTTTATTTATCTATCTCTGTCTCTGTCTCTTTCTTTTTTTCTCTCTTTCTTTCTGTCTCTCTCTTTCTCTATCTCTTTCTTTTTTTTATATATCTATCTATCTATCTCTATCTCTTTCTTTTTTTCTTTTTTTCTGTTTCTCTGCCTCTCTATCTCTTTCTTTCTGTCTCTGTCTCTATCTCTTTCTTTTTTTTATATATCTATCTCTGTCTCTGTCTCTTTTTTTCTCTCTCTTTGTCTCTCTATCTCTATAATAATTTCTCTATCTCCATTTACAAATCCTTAAACAAAAACGAGGGTTTAGGGTTTAGGGTTTAGGGTTTAGGTTTTGTCTCTGCGGAGCCGCAGGAGCCACCCCTCCCCTGTCTGTACACATCTAGGGTTTAGGGTTTAGGGTTTAGGGTTTATATTCTTTTTTTAGCTCTATCTAAAACCCCTTTATATTCATGCATTCCTTCTTTACATAAACCTAGGGTTTAGGGTTTAGGGTTTATGAGGGTTTAGGGTTTATGAGGGTTTAGGGTTTATATTCTTTTTTTTGCTCTATCTAGAACCCCTTTATATTCATGCATTCCTTCTTTATATAAACCAAGGGTTTAGGGTTTAGGGTTTAGGAGGGTTTAGGGTTTAGGAGGGTTTAGGGTTTATGAGGGTTTAGGATTTATTATATTCTTTTTTTAGCTCTATCTAAAACCCCTTTATATTCATGCATTCCTTCTTTATATAAACCTAGGGTTTAGGGCTTAGGGTTTAGGAGGGTTTAGGGTTTAGGAGGGTTTAGGGTTTATGAGGGTTTAGGGTTTAGGAGGGTTTAGGGTTTATTATATTCTTTTTTTTGCTCTATCTAA
>NW_013574243.1:9476-10557 GCF_000499745.2 Eimeria mitis | reverse complement strand
GCTGCTGCTGCTGCTGCTGCTGGTGTTGCTGCTGCTGCTGCTGCTGCTGGTGTTGCTGCTGCTGCTGCTGGTCTTGCTGCTGCGCTTGGGTGTATAGTGAGCCGCCACGCTTGGAGCTGCAAACATAGACGATCTGTTGCTGCTGCTGCTGCTGCTGCTGCTGCTGCTGCTGCTGCTGCTGTATAGGTTCAAGGCTCCTCGCGGGTGCTGACGTCTTTGGCTGCTTCTATTGGTGTGGGGCAGCAGCAGCAGCAGCAGCAGCAGCAAGTTGCTGCACAGGCAACACCAGAGTTAGCTGCAGGTTAGTTCCTCTGCTGCTGTTGCTGCTGCTACTGCTGCTGCTGCTGCTGCTGCTGCTTTTCCTGCTGCTGCTGCTGCTGCTGTTTCCGCTACTGCTCCTCCTCCTGCTGCTTCTGCTGCTGCTGCTACTACTACTACTACTACAACTACTCCTTCTGCTGCTGCTGCTGCTGCTGCTGCTGCTGCTGCTGCTGCAGGAGCTGGCCTGGGTACTGGTAGCGGCAGCGGGGAGGGGAGCGGGCTGAGCGGCAGCGGCTCTGCTTGCTGGTGGAGAAGAGGAAATGTTTCTTATGCTTCAAATGAAGTTTATGTAGATACAATAGAAAAAATTAACGCTATTGTACACAGGTATTTTATTTATTTATTTATTTATTTGTTTTTATTTTGTTTTTTTATTTGTTTTGTTTTTTTTTTCTGTTTTTTTTTTGTTTTTTTTTGGTTTTTTTTTGTTTTTTTTTGGCTTTTTTGTGTTTTTTTTATGTTTCTTATGCTTCAAATGAAGTTTATGTAGATACAATAGAAAAAATAAACGCTATTGTACACAGGTATCTCTTTTTATTTAGTTTTATTTGTTTATTTATTTGTTTTTATTTTGTTTTTTTATTTGTTTTGTTTTTTTTTCTGTTTTTTTTTGTTTTTTTTTGGTTTTTTTGTGTTTTTTTTTGGTTTTTTTGTGTTTTTTTGTGAATGTTTCTTATGCTTCAAATGAAGTTTATGTAGATACAATAGAAAAAATAAACGGTATTGTACACAGGTATCTCTTTTTATTTAGTTTTATTTA
>NW_013574243.1:6552-7922 GCF_000499745.2 Eimeria mitis | reverse complement strand
ACAGCCGTCTTTTCTCTCTTTTTATTTTCTCCTTTCGTTTCTTGCTGTTGCTGCTGCTGCTGCTGCTGCTGTTGCTGCTGTTGCTGCTGCCGCTATTCCTGCTGCTGCTGCTGCTCCTGCTGCTGCTGCTCCTCCTCCTTTCCTCCTGCTGCTCCTGCTCCTGCTGCTGCTGCTGCTACTCCTGCTGCTGCTACTGCTACTCCTGCTACTCCTGCTGCTGCTGCTCCTGCTGCTGCTGCTGCTGCTGCTGCTGGTGCTGCTGCAGCTGAGCGGGTTGCCTGAGTTGTGTTTATCGATGCGGCAGCCGCAAATTCTGAAAGACGCGGCATTTCATCCAGCAGTGAGGTATAAACTGTCTCCTTTTTGTCTCCTTTTGTCTCTTTTTGTCTCTTTTTTTTTGTCTTCTTATTGTCTCCTTTTTGTTTCGTTTTTGTCTCCTTTTTTGTCTCCTTTTTTGTCTCCTTTTTGTCTCCTTTTTTGTCTCCTTTTTTGTCTCCTTTTTGTCTCCTTTTTGTCTCCTTTTGTCTCCTTTTTGTCTCCTTTTTGTCTCCTTTTTGTTTCTTTTTTGTTTTTTTTTTGTTTATTTTTTTGTCTCTTTATTGTCTCCTTTTGTTTGTCTCTTTATTTTGTCTCTTTTGTCTCTCTTTTTTATCTCTTTTGGAGCATAAACTGTCTCCTTTTTGTCTCTTTTTGTCTCTTTTTGCCTCTTTTTGTCTCTTTTTGTCTCTTTTTTGTTTTTTTTTGTTTCTTTTCTGTCTCCTTTTTGTTTCTTTTTTGTCTCCTTTTTGTCTCCTTTTGTTTGTCTTTTTATTGTCTCTTTTATCTCTCCTTTTTATCTCTTTTGTAGCATATTTTGTTTCCTTTTTGTTTCTTTTTTGTCTCCTTTTTGTCTCCTCCTTGTCTCCTTTTTGTTTCTTTTTTGTTTTCTTTTTGTTTCTTTTTTGTCTCCTTTTTGTCTCTTTATTGTCGGCGTTCGTTTGTCTCTTTATTTTTTCTCTTTTTTCCTTCTTTTGTAGCGCCCTTTGTCTTTTTTTTGTCTCCTTTTTGTCTCCTTTTGTCTCCTTTTGTTTCGCTTTTGTTTCTTTTTGTCTCCTTTTGTCTCCTTTTTGTCTCCTTTTTGTCTCCTTTTTGTCTCCTTTTTGTTTCTTTATTGTCTCCTTTCGCTTGTCTCTTTATTTTTTTCTTTTGTCTCTCTTTTGTCTCCTTTGTAGCATATGTTGTCTCCTGTTTGTCTCCTTTTTGCTTTTTTTGTCTCTTTTTTGTCTCCTTTTTGTCTCTTTTTGTTGTGTATATATTTTGTGTTCTACTCTCTCCTTCTGTCTCCTTTTTACTCTATATTTTATGTTTATTTTACTTCTTTTTATTTCTTT
>NW_013574243.1:5161-6024 GCF_000499745.2 Eimeria mitis | reverse complement strand
GCTGCTGCTACTGCTACTCCTGCTACTCCTGCTGCTGCTGCTCCTGCTGCTGCTGCTGCTGCTGCTGCTGCTGCTGGTGCTGCTGCAGCTGAGCGGTTTGCCTGAGTTGTGTTTATCGATGCGGCAGCCGCAAATTCTGAAAGACGCGGCATTCCATCCAGCAGTGAGGTATAAACTGTCTCCTTTTGTCTCCTTTTTGTCTCTTTTTGTCTCTTTTTTGTTTTTTGTTTTTTATTTTTTTGTTTCTTTATTGTCTCCTTTTTGTTTCGTTTTTGTCTCCTTTTTGTCTCCTTTCATTTGTCTCTTTATTGTCTATTTATTTTCTCTCTTTTTTATCTCTTTTGTAGCATATTGTGTCTCCTTTTTGTCTCCTTTTTGTCTCTTTTTGTCTCCTTTTGTCTCCTTTTTGTTTCTTTTTTGCTTTTTTTTGTTTTCTTTTTGTCTCTTTATTGTCTCCTTTTTGTCTCATTTCGTTTGTCTTTTTATTTTTTCTCTTTTGTTTCTCTTTTTTATCTCTTTTGTAGCATACTTTGTCTCCTTTTTGTCTCCTTTTTGTTTCTTTTTTGTTTCTTTTCTGTCTCCTTTTAGTCTCCTTTTTGTTTCCTTTTTGTCTCCTTTTTGTTTATATTTATTTTATGTTTTATTTTTTTCTTTTTGTTTCTTTTTGTCTCCCTTTTGTTATATTTATTTTATTTTTTATTTTCTTTTTGTCTCCTTTTTGTCTCCTTTTTGTCTCCTTTTTGTGTATATATATTTTGTATTTTACTCTCTCCTTCTGTCTCATTTTTACTATATATTTTATGTTTATTTCATTTCTTTTTATTTCTTTTTTTTCTTTTTTATTTTATTTTATTTTATTTTAT
>NW_013574243.1:4397-5130 GCF_000499745.2 Eimeria mitis | reverse complement strand
TTTTTTTTTTTTTTTTTTTTTTTTTTTTTTTTTTTTTTTTTTTTTTTTTTTTTTTTTTTTATAAACAGAAGAAGCCGCTTTCATCGTAACGGGGTGTTGTCTCTCTGCCCGCCAGATAAAGATTTCTGCTTAGCTAGCTATTGGTTTGTTGCTGCTGCTGCTGCTGCTGCTGCTGCTGCTGTTGCTGCTGCTGCTGCTGACGGTGCTAATGGTGCTGCTGCTGCTGTTGCTGCTGCTGCTGCTGTTGCCGCTGCTGCTGATGGTGCTGCTCCTGATGGTGCTGCTGCTGCTGTTGCTGCTGCTGATGGTGCTGCTGCTGATGGTGCTGTTGCTGCTGGTGCTGCTGGTGATCCTGTTGCTGCTGATGGTGCTGCTGCCGTTGCTGTTGCTGCTGCTGCTGATGCTGATGGTGCTGCTGTTGCTGCTGCTGCTGCTGCAGTTACTGGTGTTGCTGCTGATACTGCGTGTGGTGTTGCTGCTGTTGCTGCTGCTGCTGTTGCTGCCGATGGTGTTGCTGCTGTTTCTAGTTGTTCTGTTGCTGCTGCTGTTGCTGCTGCTCCTGCTGCTGTTGCTATTGCTGCTCCCGCTACTGCTGCTGCTGCTGCTGCAGCAGAAGCAGCAGCAGCAGCAGCAGCAGCAGCAGGGGGTTGTTGAAGACAGTTGCTGCAGCAGCAGAGGTTGCTGCTGCTGCGGTGTATGTACAGGCTGCATGATAGAAGCTTTCCGTTGCCTA
>NW_013574243.1:1506-2090 GCF_000499745.2 Eimeria mitis | reverse complement strand
AGGAACAGTAAGCAGCTGATGCTTTTTTTTTCTCTTTTTTGTTTTTTTTTCTCTTTTTTGTTTTTTTTTTTGTCTCCTTTTTGTCTCCTTTTTGTCTCTTTTTTGTTTCTTTTTTGTCTCCTTTTTGTCTCCTTTTTTTTCCTTTCTTTTTTCTCTTTTTTGTTTTTTTTCTGTCTCCTTTTTTTCTCTTTTTTGCTTCTTTTTTTCTCTTTTTTGTCTCCCTTTGTCTGTTTTTTGTCTCCTTTTTGTCTCTTTTTTATCTCTTTTTGTCTCCTTTTGTCTCTTTTTGTCTCTTTCTGTCTCCTCTCATCTGTCTCCTTTTTGTCTCTTTTTATTTCATTTTATCTCTTTTTTTACCTTTTTTTGTTTTTTTTTTTGTTTTTCTGTCTCCTTCTTGTCTCCATCTGTCTCCTTTTGTCTCCTTTTATATCTTTCTATCTCTTTTTATCTCCTTTTTTGTTTTTTTTTGTTTTTTTTTGTTTTTTTTATTTATTTTTATTTATTTTTTAGGTTAGTCTAAATGCAGATGAAGGCCAACGGGAGGATGTGACTTCGCCGCAGGAAACGAGGTGCCTATACACCCC
>NW_013574243.1:1111-1262 GCF_000499745.2 Eimeria mitis | reverse complement strand
TAGGGTTTAGGGTTTAGGGTTTAGGGTTTAGGGTTTAGGGTTTAGGGTTTGGGGTGTATATGCAGGTTGGTGGCTCAGGTGAACTTCTTAGTAAAGAATTGGGTCCCCTCGGGCTTAAAGGTAATCTATTTATTTTTTTTTTTTATTTTTT
>NW_013574243.1:0-312 GCF_000499745.2 Eimeria mitis | reverse complement strand
CTGCTGCTGCTGCTGCTGCTGCTGCTGCTGCTGCTGCTGCTGCTGCTGCTGCAGCTGGAGTCTTTGGATGTTTCTGGTGTGGCTGCTCAGCCCTATAAAGGCTGTCGCTGCGGTACTGTTGCAGGTTAGTTTTTTATTTTTTTTTTATTTTTTATTTATTTTTTGTTTTATTTTTTATTTAGTTAATTTTGTTTCGTTTTGTTTTATTTAATTTATTTTGTTTGCTTTGTTTTATTTATTTTGTTCTTTTTATTGCGTTTTTGTTTTTTTCGTTTTGTGCTTATGGCGCCTATATATATATATATATATATA
>NW_013574242.1:2910-3547 GCF_000499745.2 Eimeria mitis | reverse complement strand
CAAGGTCCTTGCTCTGTGTAGTTTGTTGCAGTGCCGCATATAAAAAACAGCAGCAACACAGCAGCAGCAGACACCTCAACACAGCTGCAGCAGCAGTAGCAGCAGCAATAGCAGCAGTAGCAGCAGCAACAGAAAATACAGCAGCTAGGCAGTAGCAGCAGTAGCAGCTGCAGCAGCAGTAGCAGCAGTAGCAGCAACAGCAGCAGCAGCAGCAGTAGCAGCAACAGCAGCAGCAGTAGCAGCAGCAGCAGTACATAGAGCAGCCAAGCGGTAGCAGCAGCAACGCATCCACCAATAGAGAGAGAAGCAGCTATATCAATACCCTGCTAGCAACAGCAGCAGCAGCAAGAGCAGCAGCAAGAGCAGCAACAGCAGCAGCAATTGCTGCAGCAGCAGCAGCAGCAACGGCACCAGCAGCAGCACCACGAGCAGCAGCAACAGCTGCAAGTGCGACTGCAGCAACAGCGTGGCCTCCGCATAAGCCTCAGCAGCAGCAGCTGCTGCAGCAGCAGTAACCCCAATGATAGTAGCTGCAGCAGCAGCAACAGTATGAGCAGCAACAGCAGCAGCAGCAACAGCAGCAACAGCGACGCCAGTAACAGCAACAGCAACAACAGAAACAGCAGCAACAGCAACT
>NW_013574242.1:2555-2810 GCF_000499745.2 Eimeria mitis | reverse complement strand
AACAGCGACGCCAGTAACAGCAACAGCAACAACAGAAACAGCAGCAACAGCAACTGCAGCAACAGCAACAACAGCAACAGCAACAGCAGCAACAGCAACAGCAGCAACAGCAACAGCAGCAACAGCAGCAGCTACAACATCAAGAATAACAAGTGTTCCAGCACCACCAGCAGCAACAGCAGCAACAGCAACTGCAGCAGCAGTAAGAGCAGCAGCACGAGCAGCAGCACGAGCAGCAGCACGAGCAGCAGCAAG
>NW_013574242.1:1434-1791 GCF_000499745.2 Eimeria mitis | reverse complement strand
CCCTCAAACAGCTACTTTACGAGCAGATAGATAAAGAAAAAGCAAAACATTACTAAGACAAGCAGCAGCACACACAATCCAGGCTCCTGCTGCTGCTGCTGCTGCTGCTCTTGCTGCAGTTGCTGCCGTTGCTGCTGCTGCTGCTGCTCCTGCTGCTGCGCCCCAGCAGCAAATTCATTCGGTGTCTGGGGGCTAGCAGCAGCAGCTACTACCGCTGTTGCGCTGCAGCAGCAGCAGCAGCAACATCAGCAACTGCGGCAGCAGCAGCAGCAGCGAATCCTTGCGTGGGGGGTAGCAGCCACGGCAGCAGCAGCAGCAGCAGCAGTTGCCTTCAGCAGCAACAGCAGCAGCAGCAGC
>NW_013574242.1:0-1334 GCF_000499745.2 Eimeria mitis | reverse complement strand
CCTCAAACAGCTACTTTACGAGCAGATAGATAAAGAAAAAGCAAAACATTACTAAGACAAGCAGCAGCAGATCAGAGGAGCTTGCTCATGCATGCGCAGCATCAAACGCTTCTGCTGCAGTCGCGGCTGCTTCGGTTGCCGGCGCTGGTAACTAAACAGCCCAATGGAGCAGCAGCAGCAGCAGCAGCAGCAGCAGCAGCAGCAGCAGCAACAGCGGCAGCAGCAGCAGCAGCAGGGGACAGCCTCGAATACATGGGCAGCACCTGCAGCACACAGCAGCAGCAGCAGCAGCAGCAGCAGCAATAACAGCAGCAGCAACGGGGTCACTGTTCACTCAATTGCCACCCCGGCGCAGACAGAAGCTGTTGCAGCAGCAGCAGCAGCAGCAGCAGCAGCAGCAACGAAGCGAAAGAAGTTTGCTGCTGTGCGGCTGCTCAGCAGCAGCAGCAGCAGCAGCAGCAGCTCAGATGAAGATGCGCCTACAGTGCCTCTACGGCCATCAGGCCCAGGGAACCCAAACACGCAGCACACTGCTGCTGCTGCTGCTGCTGCTGCTGCTGCTGCTGCTGCTGCTGCTCTAGAAGATTCTGAGGGCAGCGGGGATGAGGAGTGGCTGCAGTGAGCACAGACACAGCTGCTGCTGCTGCTGCCGATGCTGCAGCTGTTGCTGCTGCTGTTGCTGCTGTTGCTTTTGCTGCTGCTGCTGTTGCTGCTGCTGTTGCAGCTGCTGTTGCTGCTGCTGCCGGTAGTGCTGCTGTTGCTGCTCTGTGTGTGTTGATGCTGCTGCTGCTGCTGCTGCTGCTGTGTCTTTCCTTCTTTCAGGGGGCTGCTGCAGTCTGCAGCAGCAGCGCAGCGGCAGCGGCCGGGAGTTGCTGCCAGCAGCAGCAGCAGCAGCAGCAGCAGCAGCAGCGGGGGAGAAAGCAGCACCCCAGATTCACCCCGGCTCCTGTCCCGTGCTGCTGCTGCTGCTGCTGCTGCTGCTGCTTCTTCAGCTCTGGGTGGCAGCACCAGCAGCAGCAGCAGCAGCAACATGGGCCCAGAGGTCTCTGCAGCAGCAGCAGCAGCAGCTGCTGCTGCTGGCAGCAGCAGCGTCGAGAGCGAAGCAGCAGCAAGCGCATGCAGCAGTTTGCTGCTGGATGCAGCAGCAACAGCTTCTTTTGCTGCTCTCTGCAGCAGCAGGAGAAATCTATGGGGCCCGCATGCATGCGCTCATCGAGGCAATGCTGCTGCTGCTGCTGCTCTGGGGGACTCAGCAGCAGCAGCAGCGATAGAAGCACAAGCCACAGCAGCAGCAGCAGCAGCAACACCAGCAGCAGCAGCAGCAGCAGCAGCAG
>NW_013574241.1:1863-3190 GCF_000499745.2 Eimeria mitis | reverse complement strand
ATATATATATATATATATATATATATATATATATATATATATATATATATATATATATATATATACAAAACACACAAACTGCATGTTTACATAAAAGAGAAAAAAACTTTTTTCTTCTTTCTTCCTTTCTTTGTATCCCCATCATACACAAACCCTATAAATATATATATTTATAAATATATATATTTATAAATATATATATAAATATATATAAATATATATATATATATATATATATTTATATATATAAATGAGGGTTTAGGGTTTAGGGTTTGTGAGTCTCAGCAGTGCACATATATAAAACCCTAAACCCTTTATTCTTCTGCTGCTACTGGTTTTTTTGTTGTTGTTTTTGTCTCCTCCTCTGTCTCCTCTCTCTCTTCTCTCTCTTCTTCTCTCTCTTCTCTATCTGCTGCTGCAGCAGGAGCTGCTGTTGTAGTTTTAGTTTCTTCTTCTTTTGGTGCTGCAGTGGTTGTCTCCGTTCTGTCTCCTTTTTCTTTTTCTTTTTCTTTTTCTTTTTCTTCTGTCTCCTCTTCGCTGTCTCCTTCTTCTGTCTCCTCTTCGCTGTCTCCTTCTTCTTCTTCTTCATCTGCATCTGTCTCTCTTTCTTCTTTTTCTTTTTCTTCTCTTTCTTCTCTTTCTTCTCTCTCCTCTTTAGTTTCTTTCCTTATAGGTGGTAATCTCTTTATAGGAGCAGTCTCTGTTGCTGCTGCTGCTGCTGCTGCTGCAGGCCTTCTGCTGCTGCTGCTTTCAAGTCTATCTGCTGCAGCAGAAAAATGTATAGGGGGTCTTCTATGCTCAGCAGCAGCAGCAGGAGGTGCAGCAGCAGCAGCACCATCAGCAGCAGCAGAACCTGGTGGTGGTGGTGGGGGTATTATATGTTGATGGTGAGGTGGTGGTGGTGGTGGGGGAGAAGAAGACAAAATATCTTCTTCTCTTTCTTCTCTAAGCATTCTATATTTATTATATTTTTTTCCTTTTTTATTTAGATGCCTTAAATAACGAAAATTTTGATAGTAAGGATAGCTGCTGCTGTATGGGGACCATCCATACCCATAGTACCCGGTTGTGGTGGTATAGTAGGGTGTATAATAATAATAAGGAGAATAAAAATAAAGAGGGTTGTTGTAGTAACCACCCCCCCAACCCCACCCACCACCATAACCACCACCCCACCCATATCTTCTCTTCTTTCCCCATCCTAAACCACCACCACCCCAACCATAGTATTGTGCATCTACTTCTTTTATTATAAATATATCATTTATACAAAAAAAAAGAAATATACATAAAGAAAATACACTCATTAAGGACCCTAAGCGAGAGG
>NW_013574241.1:731-1806 GCF_000499745.2 Eimeria mitis | reverse complement strand
TTTTTTTGGGGTTATATTTATTAAATATCTCGATATATACACGTTAACATATATACACACACACACACACACGAATGCAAGAAGCAACAGTCAAAGAAAGCGAGATCTATATATTAAATATATAGAGGGTGTGTATATATATACACAAAAAAAAAACACAAAAGCAAACAAATAACCTGCAACAACACACAAATATAAATACCTATATGAAAAACAATTAAGTCAGAAAAGGAAGAAATAAAAGAAATGATGAAAAAAAATATAAACAAAACAAGAGGGGGAGAGACAGTAACACACAAGCTAGCGTGAAGCAGCGGAGGGTTGGGGTGTATAGGCAGGTGTATATATAAACAAAACGATGCTTTTAGGGTGTATTTTCTTCTTTTTTCGCAAAATTTTCGCTATTTATTCTTATTTATTTATTTATTTTATTCTTTTCTGGTTTTTTTTTATATTTAAACACATAAATACAAAGAAAACAACACCTGCTTCCTACCCGCGCGCGCTCACAAAGCTACAAAGCGATTCATACACCAATAGAAGCAGAATACAAAGATAAAAAAGAAAAAAAACAAAAATTATTTATTTTGTTTACTTTTATTTTTGTTTTTTATAAAAATAAAACAAAAAAATATTAATTTATCACACACATAAACCCTTTTACTCCAGAGAGCGATCAAGTGACCTCACGCCCGAGCACCCTATACACCGATATATATTTTTTCTCTCTTCTTGCTGCAACAATTTATTTATTTTATTTATTTTTTTATTTATTTTATTATTTTATTTATTTATTTAGTTTAAGTATAAATATAAAGCAAAAAAAAAACTTCTCTAGGGGCCTTTATATTACCCTATTTTCTCTCCCTGCACACACAGCTGTACATACACCAGGAGATGCACACCCCTTTGGGTTTATATTATAAATATACAGTATAAATACATTTTATATATTTAATAAATAAATAAATATATAAATAAATTTATTTAAAATATTTTTATTTTTTTATATTGAAAAAAAAACACACAAAACAACAAAACTCTATCTCTACACAAACAAGCAAACCCTAGTGCT
>NW_013574241.1:0-675 GCF_000499745.2 Eimeria mitis | reverse complement strand
TATATATATATATATATATATATATATATATATATATATATATATATTTTAATTTATATTTAATATTTTATTATTTATATTTATTTGTATTTTGTTTGTTTTGTTTTAGCTGAAAGCGGCAGTGAAGGCTCCCCTTTGGCTTTTTATTATAAACCGCCATTCATATAAAAAAAAAAAAAATAAATAAATAAATAAATAAATATATACATTTATGTTTATAAATAAACAAATAAATAAATAAACAACAAAAAATAAATTAAAATAAAAAAATTAAATAAACGCTAACCCTATATTCTGCAGGTTATATATAATAAACTGCACTCTAAACCCTAAACCCTAAACCCTAAACCCTAAACCCTAAACCCTTTAGGGTTTAGGGTTTAGTATATTGAGGGTTTAGTGAGAGAACTGTAGATACTGCTAGAGAAATAAAACTAATGAGGGTTTGTATTTAATATAAAAAAAAAAAATATTAATAAATTATAAAATACATAAACGGGGTGTATGTACACCCTAAACCACTCTCTTTCTGTGTATATACAATAAAATAAAATAATATATTTATCAATAGAAAAAACAAATTGTTTAGGGTTTAGGGTTTAGGGTTTAGGGTTTAGGGTTTGTGTATTTGTAGCGCATATAAACTATAAAGACACAAACCCTAAACCCTAAACC
>NW_013574240.1:1560-3191 GCF_000499745.2 Eimeria mitis | reverse complement strand
TTCGGCACACCGCTGTCGTCGCGTGCACGCAACCTACAAGCGCCAAGGTGCTCACAAATGCATGTCCCGTTGTTGTCCGCAAAGGTGTTGTACAAGCTCCTATCGGCACGCACGAGTGCACTCAGCCAGGGCAAACAAACAAAAAGCCAGCTTAACACTAATTGCGAAACACTGCAACGTGCTGCGCTGGGAGTCCCTGTCGGACCCCGTCCCTTTCGACGGAATCGGGGGCCTGCTTCCCGCTTGCCTCCGCATTCTATGTTGAAGCGTTTATCTACATCTTTGCAGACGGTGCCGAACTCGAGCAAAAGACAGAGACACATTCATAGGCTGCACGTAGCACCAACCCAAAACAGGTTAATGAATCTCGGCAAACCAAAACTCTCCTCCCCCACCACGCTTCTTGCCTTCATCGCCGTTACTCGATAAACACAAACTAAACTGCACGCTTTGCATGCTTCCGTGCAAGACCCGTTGGCATTCACATACCTGCGTTGCCCGCGGCTCGCACATTGTTATCCTATTCTCAAAAGCAAAAGACATCATTCGGGACAAAACTGCCCATCAGCACTACTCAGCGTTCGACATTAATCATCGCCGACTCACCTCTGATGTCTAACACCTATTGCCCTGCCCATGCCCGACGCCACAGACTTGCTGCGCTAGTTTGCAATGTCGAATTCTGTCTCACACGCGCATATTACAACGTTGAATCATCCCGCCCCAGTACATGCCGAAGATGAGCACAGTCAAGGCAACACCAGCTTTCAAACCTTCTCACGTAGCCACTCCATGCATCTGAACGCATTTACACACCCATCCATGTCTCCCATCAAACAGCTTCAAACTTCACAGTACCATGCCTGCGTAGATCAAACGTGTTTGCAGTTGAGGCAGTACTTCCTGAAAAAAGCGGCGCCCCATTGTAACGCCGGAGAAGGCTTAACCGCGCTGCAGGGGCACGGGCTTGCAACGTCAACTGCATGCAGACAGACCGTTCTCTGCAGACCCGCTTCCTTTGTTCCGTGTCTACTCTGCTCAAATGATACGTGCCATCAGGTGAACAGCGCAATACAATGTCGGTGAGACAATTCCAACGCTACCGTTATCTGAATACAAAACAGATTGAATGCTTTCTGCGAAGCCGAATTAGCTGCCTGGGGTGTTGGTGCAGTTTTCCTGTTGCGCAAGAGCTACAGAGTGCGCTGCGGGATCCTCGCTACTTTCTGCAGGCCCCGCTTCTATCCTACGGAGGCTAACCTCCAACATAACTAACCGGCCGGATAGACAATGTTGCTAGGCGTTCGACACAAATCGTTGCCTAAACGTTGTTGCCTCCTAACAGCGGGTGCGTTGCACATACACTCCCACTAGTTCGCTGAGCTGGGTTGTCGCGCCAGGCTCTGTCTCAAAACTGCATGGCGCAGCGCCAAAGTATTCCGCCCGTGTAAACACCAAACACGAGCACGATAAAAACAAAACAAGCTACTGCTCCTCACACCGGACCTCCATGAACCTGCATGCAAGCACGCACGCGCCCAGCGTTGCAGCCAAACACCTCGAAACCTAACAACACCATACCCGGGGTTAACAGTTGCAGTTGTCCGTGACAGCGTACTTGCTGAGCGATT
>NW_013574240.1:417-1459 GCF_000499745.2 Eimeria mitis | reverse complement strand
TTCGGAGTCTGACGAGAATCGAAAGTGTTCAAGGCATGCTTGACGCATCACGCTAGTGCATGTCCGCTGCCGGCGCCATGCTCTCCTATGCCTGCCATGTTGCAGTGCCAAGGACGCTTTTCAACGAATTGTTGAACTCGGATGACAGACAATGAGCAACGCACTCAGAAGCTGCACCTGCCGCAAATTCACATCAGCTCACTACGTCCCCACACCAGAAGCATCTGCCTGCAGTACGTTTTCCGCTTCCTTGTGGATTACTAGATTCGCACACAATGAGCACCTGAAGCCGCGAGCCTTCGACCAACCGCCATGAGCAACTCCACCAACGGGCACTCCCCTTCTTGCCCTGCGCTACATCTATTGCTGGGGAGATGTGTTCCTTCATACGTGAGCCGACTGGCAGTCAACAGTACTAGACGGTTGACACACACATCACTGCCTAGTTGCCGCTGCCTCCTCATACATATTGCGCTGTGCATACCCTGTTGGTTGCGCTAACTCCCTCAGACCGCCCGTAGTGCCAGACTCCCTTTCCGAGGCCGCTATCGCAGCGGCAATGCATCCATACAGGTTAGATTCTAAAGAAAAGCATGGTAAAGCCCACACGAGTTCCCATGACTACTCACACTTCAACCTCATGCATACGCATCATGCATACGCATAATGCATCTAACTCTGCATCGCTGCCTCGCCTCATACAAGCTGTTGCGTTACAGTATCCATAACCTTCCCGACACACTGAATGTGCTTGGTGCGTTCCATACATGCAACAAAGTGACCTACTTATTTGCTGTACGCGTTGCTGCAATTGTGGTTGATGTTCAAGCGCATACGCCCTGGCCAAAACAGTTAGCAAGCACAGCAACAGAGAAGGCTTGGCCTCACCGCAGAGGAAGACGCACACACGCAAAATCGTAGTCCCAACAAACTCACACATGCAAATCTCCTAACTCGCCACAGAATCCTGCAGATGCGCCCATCGGCAGACGCACCTGACGCCAACAGCTGCAAGCGAACCGAGCCCAAAATTGATCCGAAC
>NW_013574240.1:0-299 GCF_000499745.2 Eimeria mitis | reverse complement strand
GATTTCTGTTTGGTTCTGGCTTCTATGTTGGAGTGCTGTGTACCCGTTGCAATGCAGTGCAGAACACAGGGGGGCGGAAGAAGATGAACGACACATTCATTCAACTCCGCCAACGCCAAACCCACAACAGCTTAACAAATCTATCCAAAACAGAAATAGCCGCCTGTATGAGATTCTCAACTTTTGTCCGCGCTACAAGTCAGGTAAGCAATGAGCCGCGGATACGACAGGCCTTCGTGAAGGCGCCATGACTAGCAACACTAGTGTCTCGGCCGTGTCCGGCATCATGCCATTCCCGT
>NW_013574239.1:2928-3551 GCF_000499745.2 Eimeria mitis | reverse complement strand
CCCAGGAGAGGGTGTGGGGTCGGGGCTCGCCCCACACAGGGGGGGCCCCAGGGGGGGCCCTCTCGCCCCGTTATCGATCCCCAGGGAGACGATCCCCAGGGAGACGTCAGCAGCAGCAGATACAGCACCAACAACAGCAACAGCATAAGCAGCAGCAGCAACAGCAACAGCAACAAGTGCAGCAGCAGCAACAAGTGCAGCAGCAACAGCAGCAGCAGCAGCAGCAGCGGGAGCAAACATTCTCCTCAGGAACAGCAGCAGCTGTAGCAGCAGCAGATGCAGCAACAGCGACAAGGGCTGTGCAGAAGCACAGAGAGGGGGAAGCAGAACAGAACATAGCAGCAGCAGCAGCAGCAACAGCAGCAGCAGCAGGGGGGTCACTAGCTGCGGCGCCTCCAGGTATTCCACCTCCTCTGCTCCCCGTTGGGTCTTTTGGGGGTGCTGCTGCTGCATCTCGTGCTGCTGCTGTCCCAGCTGATGCTGCAGCAACAGCTGCAGCAGCAGCAGCAGCAGCAGCATCTGCTGCTGCTGCTGCTGCTGCTGCTGCACCGGTTGCTGCTGAGGCTCCCCGGGCGACCACTGCAATTGGGTGGCATCCACCGCAGTACATCCCCAAAGGCGAA
>NW_013574239.1:1221-2787 GCF_000499745.2 Eimeria mitis | reverse complement strand
AGCAACAACAACGGCAGCAGCAGCAACAACAGCAGCAACTGCAGCAACACCAACGGCAGCAGCTGCTGCAGCACTCTCCGCAGCAACAACAGCAGCAACACCAGCAACAGCAACAACGTCAGCAGCAGCAGCAGCAGCAGCAGCAACAGCAGCGCGAACCCGCACTGTCTAGCAGGGTTAGCTCGCAGGACATCCCTTGCAGCACTAGGCAGACTGACGAGGCAGCAGCAGCAGCAGCAGCAGCAGCAGCAGCAGCAGCACAGGGCGGGGCTGTCTGCCGCCTCACAGCAGCTGCAGCGGCTGCAGCACCATGGCAGCAGTCCTCTGAAGCGCAGGAGCGCCTGCAGCAGCAGCAACAGCAGCAGCTGCTGCTGCAACAGCAGCAACAGCCGAAGCAAGAACGGCTGCAGCAACACCTACTCCGGCAACAGCAGCAGCAGCAGCAACAGCAGCAGCAGCAGCAGCAGCAGCAGCAACAGCAGCAGCAGCAGCAGTACCAGTCGCAGCAGCAGCGGCAGCAGCAGCGGCATCGGGCACAGCAGGAGCAGGTGCAGCACCAGCACCAGCACCAGCAGCAACAACAGCAGCGCCAGCAGCAGAAGCAGCAGTACCAGCAGCAGCAGCAGCAGCAGCAGCAGCAGCAGCAACAGCAGCAGCAGATGCTACAGCGGGCGGCGCAGCACAGAGGTGAAGAGCTGCAGGAGGGGGGCAAGAGGGAAGCGATGCGTGCAATGGCTGCAGCAGCAGCTCCAGCTCCTGCTGCTGCTGCTGCTGCTGCTGCCCCTGTATCAGCATCGTTGGAAGGAGCAGCAGCAGCAGGGCGCATGCAAGAAGCTGCCAAAGGAGACAGCAATGCAGCAGCAGCAGCAGCAGCAGCAGCAGCAGCAGCAGCAGCAGGAGACAGCAAGGATTCCTTGTCTTTATGCTGCTTCCATAAGACCCATGGGCCGAGCAGCGAGTCGTCTGCAGCGCCAGCAGCAGCAAAAACAACAGCAGCAACAGCAGCAGCAGCAGCAGCAGCAGCAGCAGCAGCAGGGATGGAAGACAGCAGCAGACAGCGGGAGTTTATTAAACACATGCTGAGGACCACCAACGTGCGGGCGCAGCTGTCTCTCCCTGGGTGGAGCGACTGGAGCGATGCACTTGAAGAGGAAGCAGCAGCAGCAGCAGCAGCAACAGCAGCAGCAGCAGCAGCAGCAGCAGCAGCAGCAACGCCAGGAGCAGCAGCAGCAACAACGACAGCAGCAGCAGCAGCAGGAGGGACACTTGAGGAGATCCTCCGGCTCTGCACCCAAACGCAGCAACCGGGGCAGCTCCCTATCCCCCCCATCTACCCCGAGGCTGCTGCTGCTGCTGCTGCTGCTGCTGCTGCTGCTGCAGGTGCTGCTGTACAGGCAGCAACAGCAGCAGCAGCAGCAGCAGATGCTGCAGCACCTGCTGCTGCTGCTGCAGACGGAGAAGCACTCTCACAAAAGGAGAACACAGGAAGAGATGCACTCTTTGCTGCTGCTGCTGCAGCCTGTCGGCAGCTGCTCGCAGCATCCCCTGTAGCAGCAGCAGCAGCAC
>NW_013574239.1:670-1121 GCF_000499745.2 Eimeria mitis | reverse complement strand
CTGCAGCACCTGCTGCTGCTGCTGCAGACGGAGAAGCACTCTCACAAAAGGAGAACACAGGAAGAGATGCGCTCTTTGCTGCTGCTGCTGCAGCCTGTCGGCAGCTGCTCGCAGCATCCCCTGCAGCAGCAGCAGCAGCACCAGCAGCAGCAGCAGCAGCAGCAGCATCCAGATCGGCTGCTGCTGCTCCTTCTGGTGGCACCCCCGTCTCCAACAGCAGAAGCGGGGCTGGGGGGAATACCACCAAGGGGACAGCAGCAGCAGCAGCAGCAGCAGCAGCAGCGGGAGGTGCGAGCAGCAGCAGTCGACCCAGCCAGGCCCAAAGTTCAGCTTCGAGAGGAGCATATCCAGCAGCAGCTGCAGCACCAACTGCTGCTGCTGCTGCTGCTGCTCGGCTTGTGCGTGCTCTTGCAGCAAGTTCATCTGCTGCTGCTGCTGCTGCTGCTGCTTC
>NW_013574239.1:494-570 GCF_000499745.2 Eimeria mitis | reverse complement strand
ACAGCAGAAGCGGGGCTGGGGGGAATACCACCAAGGGGACAGCAGCAGCAGCAGCAGCAGCAGCAGCAGCAGCAGG
>NW_013574239.1:236-394 GCF_000499745.2 Eimeria mitis | reverse complement strand
TGGCACCCCCGTCTCCAACAGCAGAAGCGGGGCTGGGGGGAATACCACCAAGGGGACAGCAGCAGCAGCACGAAGCAGCAACTGAAGAAGCAGCTGTTGCTATCGCTTCTGCTGCCGTGAAGGGTGTCTTTGCTCCGCGGTTCAAATACACCAAGCAG
>NW_013574239.1:0-136 GCF_000499745.2 Eimeria mitis | reverse complement strand
CACCCCCGTCTCCAACAGCAGAAGCGGGGCTGGGGGGAATACCACCAAGGGGACAGCAGCAGCAGTTTTTCGAAGCAGCAACTGAAGAAGCAGCTGTTGCTATCGCTTCTGCTGCCGTGAAGGGTGTCTTTGCTCC
>NW_013574238.1:3482-3642 GCF_000499745.2 Eimeria mitis | reverse complement strand
AGAAACGCAAGATACGATAGAGCAGCAGCAACTGCCGCAGCAGCAACCACTGCAGCTGCAGCAGCACCTCAACTACTGGCAGCAACCACTCGACAGACAGACAACTATGATATTCTCGGGTGTCTCAGGGACAGAAAAGGCAGCAGCAGGAGTAACGGCA
>NW_013574238.1:2967-3382 GCF_000499745.2 Eimeria mitis | reverse complement strand
TGCAGCTGCAGCAGCACCTCAACTACTGGCAGCAACCACTCGACAGACAGACAACTATGATATTCTCGGGCGTCTCAGGGACAGAAAAGGCAGCAGCAGGAGTAACGGCAGCAGCAGCAGCAGCAGCAGCAGCAGAAGCAGCACACAGCAGAGCCCACCGCCAAAGCTAAGGAAGTCATCTGTCTCAGCCTGCCGATACTCCTCTACCAAGCTCAACACGTGCTCCCTGCGCAACCAGCAGCAGCAACAGCAAAGAATAGCAAAGTTGTTACAACAGCAGGAGCAGGCAGCAACTGGCAGGCAGCAGCAGCAGCAGGCAGCAGCAGCGGCAGCAGCTGCTGCAGCAACAAAGAAACTGAGTCCTCACTTTGAGTCTTCCATCTCTGAGAAGTCTCCAATGCCGTCAGGACTGCTG
>NW_013574238.1:2339-2867 GCF_000499745.2 Eimeria mitis | reverse complement strand
AGCAGCAACAGCAAAGAATAGCAAAGTTGTTACAACAGCAGGAGCAGGCAGCAACTGGCAGGCAGCAGCAACAGCAGGCAGCAGCAGCGGCAGCAGCTGCTGCAGCAACCAGGAAACTGAGTCCCCACTTTGAGTCTTCCATCTCTGAGAAGTCTCCAATGCCGTCAGGACTGCTAAACATGGGCTGTCGTCTGCAGAAACATAACAGATGCAGCGACAGCTGCTGGTTCATCTGCTGCTGCTGTAGCTGCTACACTGTGACCTGCAGCAGCAGCAGCAAAAGAAACTATGCAGCAGCAGCAGCAAGCGCATGCAGCAACTGCAGCAGCAAGAGGACGCCAGCGTAGTTACTTGTAGTTGTCAAGGAAGGCCTTGCGCTTGAAGAGGCGGTCGTACTGAACCACACACCGCTCGAAAAGCTGCAGCAGCAGCAGCAGCAGCAGCAGCAGCAGCAGCAAAGGAGACATATGTAGAATAACGGGAGAAATTCCGCATGGCAGCGGGAGCAAAGGAACCCACAGCAGCAGG
>NW_013574238.1:1923-2239 GCF_000499745.2 Eimeria mitis | reverse complement strand
AGCGACAGCTGCTGGTTCATCTGCTGCTGCTGTAGCTGCTACACTGTGGCCTGCAGCAGCAGCAGCAGCAAAAGAAACTATGCAGCAGCAGCAGCAAGCGCATGCAGCAACTGCAGCAGCAAACAGACGCCAGCGTAGTTACTTGTAGTTGTCAAGGAAGGCCTTGCGCTTGAAGAGGCGGTCGTACTGAACCACACACCGCTCGAAAAGCTGCAGCAGCAGCAGCAGCAGCAGCAGCAGCAGCAAAGGAGACATATGTAGAATAACGGGAGAAATTCCGCCTGGCAGCGGGAGCAAAGGAACCCACAGCAGCAGC
>NW_013574238.1:1478-1823 GCF_000499745.2 Eimeria mitis | reverse complement strand
TATGAACCTGCAGCAGCAGCACCAATGCAGCAGCAGAAGCAACACCAACACCACCAATGCTGCAGCAGCAGAAGAAACACCAACACCTACGCTGCGACAGCACCATCGGCAGCAACTCCAGTTCAAGCCAGTAACATAAGCAGCTGCAACAAAGCGTGCAGCAGCAACAGAAGCAGTAGCAGCAGCAGCACCTGCATAGGATCTGCCTCGCCGCGGATAACGTTTAAGAGGGACATGTACAGACCGCGGCGGAGAGAAGTGGAGACCTGCAGCAGCAGCTCAAAGACAGCGTCTGTGACTCTGCAGCAAGAAGCCACCAGGCTGCATGTCAAGCGCATGCATCCG
>NW_013574238.1:0-1378 GCF_000499745.2 Eimeria mitis | reverse complement strand
AACCACACACCGCTCGAAAAGCTGCAGCAGCAGCAGCAGCAGCAGCAGCAGCAGCAGCAAAGGAGACATAAGTAGAATAACGGGAGAAATTCCGCCTGGCAGCGGGAGCAAAAGAACCCACAGCAGCAGGAAGGAGAACAACAGCAGCAGCACAAGGGGCACTAGCAGCAGCAGCAGCAGGGAGAGCGGCAGCAGCAACAGCAGGTCGATCAGCAGCAGCAGGAGGTTCATAAGCAGCAGCAACTGCAGCAGAAAACGTACACTTGTAATAGCCGTGTGGTTCGCTAGCATCAAGCCCGCGCACTTGTGCTTCTGCGGGTTGAATGGAGAAGCCCGGGCCAACACAACCTGGGGAGAGGCGGGGGCCCAGCGGATGAACTGCAGCAGCTGCCGCTCGCGGATGCGCTGCAGGCTCTTATGAACCTGCAGCAGCAGCACCAATGCAGCAGCAGAAGCAACACCAACACCACCAATGCTGCAGCAGCAAAAGAAACACCAACACCTACGCTGCGGCAGCACCATCGGCAGCAGGGCCAGTTCAACCCAGGAACATAAACAGCTGCAACAAAGCGTGCAGCAGCAACAGCAGCAGTAGCAGCAGCAGCACCTGCATAGGATCTGCCTCGCCGCGGATGACGTTTAAGAGGGACATGTACAGACCGCGGCGGAGAGATGTGGAGACCTGCAGCAGCAGCCCAAAGACAGCGTCTGTGACTCTGCAGCAAGAAGCCACCAGGCTGCAAGTCAAGCGCATGCATCCGTGCAAGCACTTGCGAGTGACTGCATGCATGCATGCATGCATGCATGGTTGAAGCTATATATCTTCATATGATGGCCTAAACTGTAGCAGAGCCTCGAAGCCGTACGTCCTCGCGGGGTGTATGAACAGGGGAAGAAGCTCCGCGAGCTTCAGGTTGAGGGTTTAGGGTTTAGGGTTTAGGGTTTAAGGGGGGAGTCACCATGATATTTTTGGATTGTGTGAGGCGGCGCATGATGTCTATGACGGTGGTTTTCTGCACTGCTGAGACGCAGCGTTCGAGGGTGATTGGGGTGTATCCGCACATCAAGAAATGGCAACGGGGTACGGGTACAAGAGAAGATAACAAAGATAATAAACTAGAAGATAAAGAAGAAGGATAACGTAGAGTTGCTGTGCATGCAGCCATGACGGTAGATATCTGCAGTGACACCCGAAACCCCAGCACACGCACAAAAAAAAAATATGAAATATGCAAACAAACAAGCTAAGCAGGCATATATCGAACCCTAATCATATAAAAATATTGATTATAATCATATAATATTATTTATTATATACATTTAATATATTATACTCATATATAATCCCAAACAGAGCCAAGAAAACCGAGAAGAAAAA
>NW_013574237.1:3129-3553 GCF_000499745.2 Eimeria mitis | reverse complement strand
TCTTGCATACTTATTTGTTTGATTTATATATATATATATATATATATATATATATATAATAGTATATTGTTCTGTAACACATACATATATATATATATTTATATTTATATGTATATTTATATTTATATTTATATTTATATTTATATTTATAAATATATTTATATTTATAAATATATTTACATTTACATTTATATTTGTATTTACATTTACATTAATATTAATATTTATAAATATATTTATATTGTTGTGTTGTAGGTGGAGGTACACGAGGTGAAGGTAGAAACAGGCGAAGAGAACGAGGAAACTTTTTGGAAATGTCGATCAAAGTTATATCGATGGGCTGCAGGAAGTGAATGGAAAGAAAGAGGTTTAGGGGAAGCAAAACTGCTGCAACATAAAGAAACTAAAAAAATTAGGTTTCTAC
>NW_013574237.1:2527-3083 GCF_000499745.2 Eimeria mitis | reverse complement strand
AAAAAAAAAAAAAAAAAAAAGAAATGCAGCGGTAGCAACAGAATATAGCAGCAGCTGCAGCAGCAGCAGAAACACAATCACGCAGCAACATAATCCTTGCATGAAGCAGCAGCAGCAGCAGCAGCAGCAGCAGAGAGTAGCAGCAAAACAGAAGCAACGTAGAAGCTACAACAGCAGCAATTTTACCTGAAATGGATTCCACTGCATGCTTGTTCATGGCGGTGTTTTGTTTCTTTTGCTGATGTGTTTGTATTGTTTTTATATTTATGTGTAAGTTTTTTGTTTTTTTTTGTTTTTTTTTTAGTTGTTGCTACTGACGTTTACTGCAAGCTGACCCCCAATGTCAGTTCGGAAAAAATCTGGGTCTGGACGGTGATGGACTTCGCGGAGGGGGAGTTGAAAAACGAGCAATTTGCGCTGAAATTCGGGCAGATTGAACGTAAATTTTCATTAAATAAATATAATATTTAAATAAATAAATAAAAATAAACAATATCTGCAAAAAAAACGAAAAAAAAACAGAAACAATAGGCCGGTTTCTGTGTTGTACAATATC
>NW_013574237.1:2103-2478 GCF_000499745.2 Eimeria mitis | reverse complement strand
TTTTTTTTTTTTTTTTTTTTTTTTTTTTTTTTTTTTTTTCAGAAGCAAAGGAGTTTAAAGAAAAGTTCGAAGAGGCAGCGGCAATAAACTCGAAATTGTTTGGTATTTCTGAAAGCAGCAGCAGCAGCAAGGAGAAGGAGGAGGAGAAAAAGGAAAAGAAAGAAGAAGAAAAAACAGAAGAGAAAGCAGAGGAAACCAGCAAAGAAACAAAAACTACAGAGGTTTCTAAGAGTGAAACAACTGAAGAAAAAAAAGATAAAGAATCAAAAGAAACAGAGAAAGCATAAGGATATTTCCTTTTTCTTATATTTTGTGTTTATTATATTATATATGCATCACCAATCATCACTATTACATTATATTATATTCTATTGC
>NW_013574237.1:1848-2003 GCF_000499745.2 Eimeria mitis | reverse complement strand
TATGCAAATATATATATAAATGGATGTATATGTGTACACATACAAAAGCATATATAAGTATATATATATAAGTATATATATTATATATAAATATATATACTTATAATATATATATATTTATATATGTATACAAATAGCATAAGAGTATATACTGG
>NW_013574237.1:1437-1748 GCF_000499745.2 Eimeria mitis | reverse complement strand
CCTCCTCCTCCTCTCTCTCTCTCTTTCTTATCGCATCACCAACCTCTTATATATATTTATGTATTAATATATATATGAATGTATATAAAAAATCATATGTGAATATATATATATATTGTTTTATGTATATTTGTATATCTGTACAAATATACGTACAACAATATATACTTATTCATATATGATCGTTATATATTTGTACGTATGAATGTATATATATATATATATATATATTATATAAATACATTCATATATGCAAATATATATATAAATGGATGTATATGTGTACACATACAAAAGCATATATAAGTATA
>NW_013574237.1:921-1337 GCF_000499745.2 Eimeria mitis | reverse complement strand
GGTCTAGCCTCAGTTGAGGCCTGCTGAGAGCCAGCAGAGGGTAGGAGGAAACCGTCTTCATATAATATATTAATTATTATACATTAACTCATTTATTTAATTATTATATAAATTACTATTATTATTATATACACTAACTCATTTATTTAATTATATAAATTATTATTATTATTATTATTATTATATACATTAACTCATTTATTTAATTATTATATAAATTATTACTATTATTATTATTATTATTATTATATACACTAACTCATTTATTTAATTATTATATAAATTATTATTATTATTATTACTATTATTATTATTATTATTATTATTATTATATATTAACTCATATATTTAACTCTTACATTATATAAATTATTATATATTAACTCAGTTAGTTAATCCTTACATTATATTATATA
>NW_013574237.1:0-821 GCF_000499745.2 Eimeria mitis | reverse complement strand
GGTCTAGCCTCAGTTGAGGCCTGCTGAGAGCCAGCAGAGGGTAGGAGGAAACCGTCTTCATATAATATATAAATTATTATACATTAACTCATTTATTTAATTATTATATAAATTACTATTATTATTATTATATACACTAACTCATTTATTTAATTATTATATAAATTATTATTATTATTATAATTATTATTATTATTATTATATACATTAACTCATTTATTTACTTATACAAATTATTATTATTATTATTATTATATATATTAACTTATTTATTTAATTGTTATTATATAAATTATTACTATATACATTAACTTATTTAGTTAATTCTTACATTATATAAATTATTATATATTGATTCATTTAGTTTAGTTTAATATAAATTATTTTTATTATATAGAATATTATAATTTTTGTTATATAAATTTTACATTAGCTCATTTATTTAATTCTTACAAATTATAATCATATAAAGTATTGTAGTTATATAAATTATTATTATTATTATATAAACTATTTTTATTATATAAATTATTATTTTTATTATATAAATTATTTTTATTATATAAAATATAATTATTATTATATAAATTTTACATTAGCTCATTTATTTAATTGTTACAACAGTGATACATATAAATAAACAAAAATTAATTATTTTTATTTTACTATTTATTATTTATTATAGAAAACTTTTTTATAAACAAATAAAACAAACAAAAAGAAAATAAATAAACTAAGAAAACGAAAAGGAAAATAATCCTTCAGTAGTGGAAACGGGAAATACATATATATATATATATATATATATATATATATATATA
>NW_013574236.1:17233-17808 GCF_000499745.2 Eimeria mitis | reverse complement strand
TGCAGCAGCAGCAGGAAAAGCTGTTGCTGCAGCAGCAGCAACAGCTGCTGCTGCTACAGCAGCAGCAGCAGCAAAAAGGCTATCAGGGGATATCCAAGAGCTTCTTTATGTGCACCACAGTACGCCAGTCGTCCTGCAGCAGCAGCAGCAGCAGCAGCAGCAGCAGCAGCAGCAGCAGCAGCAACATCATCAGCATATACTAAACTGGCGGGTTTAGGGTTTAGGGTTTACATACACCAATAGATAAACAAAAAAACAACAAAGCCAACAAAAACAAAAAAAAACAAAGAAACAAAATAAAATAAATAAATAAATAAATAAATAAATAAATTTGTGAGTTCATCTCTGAAGTGTTCTTTAAGACAATCAATGGAGGGTTTAGGGTTTAGGGTTTAGGGTTTACACACATCACCAGAAAGAGAA
Organism: Eimeria mitis; assembly: GCF_000499745.2. Taxonomy (NCBI): domain Eukaryota; phylum Apicomplexa; class Conoidasida; order Eucoccidiorida; family Eimeriidae; genus Eimeria; species Eimeria mitis. The sequence goes on along the minus strand of NW_013574236.1, from coordinate 17,385 downwards.
AAAAAAAGCAAAACCAAAAAAAACAAAAACAAAAAAAACAAAATAAACAAAACAAAATAAAATAAATAAACAAATAAATAAATAAATAAATAATTACCTTTGTGAGTTCATCTCTGAAGTGTTCTTTAAGACAATCAATGGAGTTTATAAAT
>NW_013574236.1:15814-15941 GCF_000499745.2 Eimeria mitis | reverse complement strand
TTATTTATATATTTATATATTATTTTATTTGTTTATTTTATTTATTTATTTATTTTATTTTATTTTTTTTTTATATAAACTTACTCCTTTCTCAGGTACACAAAGGGGTGTTCCTACTTTAAGAATT
>NW_013574236.1:15311-15714 GCF_000499745.2 Eimeria mitis | reverse complement strand
AAAAAAAAAAAAAAAAAAAAAAAAAAAAAAAAAAAAAAAAAAAAAAAAAAAAAATTTTGCGGTAATATAGCAGCCTGAGATACTTCTTTTCTGCATAAAAAAGAAAAAAAAGAAATGCTCTTCTTTGTCTCCTTTTTGTCTCCGTTTTTATCTATCTATTGATGTATTTAATAAAATAAAATAAATAAAATAAAATAAAATAAAATGAAGAAACAAAAAAACTTACTTTTTTTTTGTTTTATTTCATCTCAGCAGAGAAAATCTTAACCCCAACTACTAACAAAATAACTAAAATAAATAAATAAAATAAAAAAATAAATAAAATAAACAAATAAAATGAATAAAATAAACAAAATAAATAAAATGAATAAACAAAATAAACAAAACAAAAAAAACAAAAACA
>NW_013574236.1:14931-15256 GCF_000499745.2 Eimeria mitis | reverse complement strand
TGTGTAAAAGCATCAAAAAGATGATAAATAATTTCCGCGGAGAAAATTTTAACGCCCAAAACAAACAAAACAACGAAAATAAATAAAATAAATAAACAAAAAAAACAAACAAAACAAAACAAACAAAACAAAATAAAACAAATAAACTTACTTTTTATTTTGTTTAACTTGCTCGAAATACTGTGTAAAAGCATCAAAAAGATGATAAATAATTTCCGCGGAGAAAATTTTAACGCCCAAAATTTTTGCTTCTTTTTCTGCTTCTGCATCTATTTTTACGTTAAAAGCCAAAATACAACTATACTCGGCTTTTCCTTTTTCTCTC
>NW_013574236.1:13737-14072 GCF_000499745.2 Eimeria mitis | reverse complement strand
TTTTGTTTTTATTTATTTTTATTTTTATTTTGTTAGTTACAGTAGTATATAGAGTAAATACATACAAGAGAAAAAAAATTAAAAAAAAAACAAAAACAGCAGCAGCAGCAGCAGCAACAGCAGCAGCAGCAACGGCAGCAGCAGAAGCAATAGCAGCAGCAGCAGCAGACAAAAAAGGAGACATAAAGAACAGAAACGAAAGAAACAAAAGATAAAAGTAAAAATATAATAAAACAAAAAACAAAGAAGAAGTAAAACAATGACAAAAAAATAAATAAAATAAATAAACTAAAATAAAAAAAAAAAGGGAAATAAAACAAAGAAATAAAACAAAA
>NW_013574236.1:11414-11637 GCF_000499745.2 Eimeria mitis | reverse complement strand
TTTTTTTTTTTTTTTTTTTTTTTTTACCTGTAGCTGGACGCCCTCCCACCGTGAGTGGAACTCAGCAGCAGTTTGCTGCTGCTGCTGCTGCAGCAGCAGCGGTATATTAACCCCCCAATCTATCTGTCTCCATCCATATAATCTATCTATTTTATTTAAAGCGATTACAAAAGGACAACGACGCTGACGCAACAAAGACAAAGATTCACGTGTCTGCAGCTCT
>NW_013574236.1:10867-11152 GCF_000499745.2 Eimeria mitis | reverse complement strand
AATCACACAAAGAAGAGCCCCTGGCTCTCTAACCCAAAAAACAAAAAAAAAACAAAAAACAAAAAAAAAAACAAACAAACAAAATAAATAAAATAAATAAATAAACAAACAACAAAACAAATAAAATAAATAAATAAATAAATAAACTTACATGCATAATATCTACAACAAGAATAGCTAAATCACACAGAGAAGAGCCTCTGGCTCTGAGGTTAGCGAAGGAGGCGTGCCCGGGTGTGTCTATCACCAGCAGCCCAGGCAGCCGCAAGTCGAAATCCTTCTCTA
>NW_013574236.1:6463-7116 GCF_000499745.2 Eimeria mitis | reverse complement strand
AAATAAAATAAAATAAAATAAAATAAAATAAAATAAAATAAAATAAAATAAAACATACGGGCTTAGGCGCCTCATCGCTAGATGATGAAGACCCCTTTTGCTGCTGCTGCTGCTGCTGCTGCTGCTTCTTTTTCTGTCTTCGTTGTGCTGCACGGCTCAACCGCCCCGTTCCTGCTGCTGCTGCTGCTGCTGTTGCTGCTGCTGCATCTTCTTCTGCTGCTTCTGCTGCAGCAGGGCTATCACCTGCTTCTGCTGCAGTTGCTGCTGCTGGCTTTGCTGCTGCTGCTGCTGCTGCTGCTGCTGGTTTTGTTGCTGCTGCTGGGGGGCTGTCGCCTTCTATCTCCTGCAGCAGCGCATCTATGTCATCATCATCTGCTGCTGCTGCTGCTGCTGCTTTTCCTTTCTTTCCCTTTCCTGCTGCAGCTTTTGCTGCTGCTTTCGGTGCTGCTTTTGCTGCTGCCTTTGCTGCTGCTGCTGCTGCTGCTGCTGCTGCTGCTTTTCCCTTGGGGGGCGCTGGCGCCTCTATCTCCTCCAGCAGCTTATCTATGTCTTCGTCCTGATGCACATACACCCCACATCACGCTGCTGCTGCTGCTGCAGCTGCTGCTGCTGCAGCTGCTGCTGCTGCAGCTGCTGCTGCTGCAGCTGTTGCT
>NW_013574236.1:437-683 GCF_000499745.2 Eimeria mitis | reverse complement strand
CTTTCTCTTATGATCAATGTTAATATACCCCTTAAACTCCTGAGCAAGCATGCAGTGCAGCAGCTGCTGCAGCAGCAGCAGCAGCAGCAGCAGCTGCAGCAGCAGCAAGTGCTGCAGCAGCAGCAACAGCAGCAACGCCCTATAGCACAACACATGTAAGTGGGGTGAAGACGGAACCAGCTGCATGCAGCAGCAACTGCTGCTGCTGCTGCTGTTGCTGTTGCTGTTGCTGCTGCTGCTGCTGCT
>NW_013574236.1:0-337 GCF_000499745.2 Eimeria mitis | reverse complement strand
GCTGCTGCTGCTGCTGCTGCTGGCCCCCAGTATACGACGAAGCAAACCCTCGAAGTAAACATCATGAGCTCTTCTTTTTTATTTTATTTTTTTCATATATATATTATATATTATATATTATATATATATATTATATTATATATTATATATATATATTATATATTATATATATATATATTATATATATATATTATATATATGTATATATATATATATATATACAAGTGTATATAAATATATAGTATATATTTATATACATTTGGATATAAATATATATTATATATAAATATATATCATATATATAATATATATATATATATATATATATATATATATA
>NW_013574235.1:1960-3283 GCF_000499745.2 Eimeria mitis | reverse complement strand
GAAAAAGAAAAAAAAGAGAAACAGAAAAAAAAAATAAAGAAAAAAAGAAAATTAAAATTAAAAAAAAAAAACAAAAAATAAAGAGGAGACAAAAGAAGAGACAAAAGAAGAAACAAAAGGAGACAGCAAAAGAGACAAAAAAAAATAAAAAAGAAGAAACAAAAGGAGACAAAAGGAGACAAAAGGAGACAAAAAAGGAGACAAAAAGAGACAAAAAAGGAGACAAAAAAAGGAGACAAAAGAAAAAACAAAAGGAGACAGTAAAGGAGATAAAAAGAGAAAAAACAAAAAGCAAAAAAAGAAACAAAAGGAGAGACAAAAGGAGACAAAGAGAGAGACAAAAGAAGAGACAAAAAGAGAGACAAAAGAAGAGATAAAATAAAAAGCAAAAGAAGAAACAAAAGGAGACAAAAGGAGACAAAAGAAGAGACAAAAAAACCAAAAGGAGACAGAAGCAGAGACAAAAGGAGACAAAAGGAGACAGTAGATATGTGTATAAATTAAAATACTTTTCCTTCTATATCCATATCTTCAGCAGCAGCACCCCGTGCTGCTGCTGCTGCTGCTGCTGCTGCTGCTGCTGCTGCTGCTGCTGCTGCTGCTGCTGCTGCTGCTGCAGGCGGAGTAGCTGTGCATGATATGTTTTAAATAGAGCTGCGTATACACCTGAAATAGTTTTAGTGTATTCATCTTTTATTGAGAGAGCATAGCTAGGTGTATAATCAACGAGAAAAATAAATAAATAATTATATTTTATTATTTCTTTTGTTTGTATTATATATATATTTGTTTTGTTTTTTTTCAATAAATTTATTTTTTGTAGTAAAAAATATAAAATTCTCTCCGCTGCTGTGTCTCTTAATCTATATAATTCAGGTAAAGCCATTTGCTGCATACAAATACCACAAACCCTAAACCCTAAACCCTAAACCCTAAACCCTAAACCCTAAAAAAAAAAAAAAAAAATTAAATTGTAAATAAATAAATTATATGTAATAAATAATAAATAAATAAAAATAATAAATAAAAAATGTTCGGTGGATATATTTAAAAAAAAAGAAAAAAATATAATAAACCCTAAACCCTAAACCCTAAACCCTAAACCCTCACACTGTAATACAAACAAAAAACCCTACACGGAAAAATAGAAAGCAAAAGAGACAAAATAAGAAAGAAGAAATACTCATTTATAAATATAAACAAAGGAGACAGAAAAAGAAAAAGAAAGAGAATAAAAGGAGACAAAAAAAGAAAAAAAAAGAATAAAAGGAGACAAAAAAGAGACAAAAAAAGAGACAGAAAAAAAAAGAAAAAGAAAAAGAA
>NW_013574235.1:1713-1860 GCF_000499745.2 Eimeria mitis | reverse complement strand
AAAAAAAAAAAAAAAAAAAAAAAAAAAAAAAAAAAAAAAAAAAAAAAAAAAAAAAAAAAAAAAGAGACAGCAACTCACTACACTTTTGTGTTTTTTTAATCCTGGTTGTTTATTATTTCTATTTAAATAAAAATATAAAAAAGAGAC
>NW_013574235.1:1518-1667 GCF_000499745.2 Eimeria mitis | reverse complement strand
AAAAAAAAAAAAAAAAAAAAAAAAAAAAAAAAAAAAAAAAAAAAAAAAAAAAAAAAAAAAAAAAACTCACTACACTTTTGTGTTTTTTTAATCCTGGTTGTTTTGCATGTTCTATCATTTTTGTTAGCTGACAAATAGCAGCATGAAAG
>NW_013574235.1:0-1491 GCF_000499745.2 Eimeria mitis | reverse complement strand
TGCTGCTGCTGCTGCTGCTGCTGCTGCTGCTGCTGTTGCTGCTGCTGCTGCTGCTGCTGCTGCTGCAGGTCACTGCAGCAGATAGCAGCAGCAAGCTCTCTGGTGATGGTGATTTGTTTTAAATATGTAGAGAGAAGGAGACAGATTTCTTTTCTGTTTGTTGCTTTTGTTTTTAGTTTATTTGTTTTTTTATAAACCATTGATGTTTCTGCTGCTGCACCCGAAAGGCTAAACCCTAAACCCTCAAGGGTTTTCTCTGTCTCTCTCACCAAACCCTCAGCAGCACAAACTGCAGCATCCAGAGAAACCATCGATGGGCAACAGTCCGCATACACCTACACACATAAACCCTAAACCCTAAACCCTAAACCCTAAACCCTAAACCCTAAACCCTAAACCCTAAACCCTGAAGGCTGAAGGTTGAAGTGTATGGGTTGTAAAGAAACCCTAAACCCTAAACCCTCAATAAAAACCACACAGTTATGCATACAGATAAACCCTAAACCCTAAACCCTAAACCCTAAACCCTAAACCCTCAAAACTCCTAAGAGACGAGTTGTTTGCCCCTAAACCCTAAACCCTAAAAACCCTAAACCCTAAAACATAAAAACCCTAAACACCCTAAAAACCCTAAACCCTAAAAACCCTAAAAACCCTAAACCCTGAACCCTAAAAACCCTCAAAACCCTCAAACCCTCAAAACCCTAAACCCTAAACCCTAAACCCTAAACCCTAAACCCTAAACCCTACTTGCAGGGCTTGTTGTTCGTGGGCTGCTAGTATGCTGTCTACCGAAGAAGAAAGTTTTTGTAGGTTGAGGGGGGGAGGAGGAGGAGGAAGAAAAAGGTGGGGTTGTTGTACTTTCTCCTGCTGCTGCTGCTGCTGCTGCTGCTGCTGCTGCTGCTGCTGCTGCTGCTGTTGCTGCTGTGCTGCAGCAGCAGCAGCAGCAGCAGCAGCAGGGAGTCTTAGTGCCATTGCTAGTCTGGGGTCAAAACGAAAACGATTAAAAGCAGCAGAAAGAGAAACAAAATCAACACAAAAAAATGCTGCTGTTGCTGCTGTTGCTGCTGCTGTTGCTGCTGTTGCTGCTGTTGCTGCTGCAGCAGATGATGTCTCGCATGCAGAAGACACACATACTCCTGCTGCTGCTCCTCCTGCTGCTGCTGCTGTTGCTGCTGCTGCTGTTGCTGGTACTGCTGCTGCTGCTGGTGGTGATGCTGCTGCTGCTGCTCCTGCTGCTGCTGCTGCTGCTGCTGCTGCTTCACTTTCTCTCGGTTTGCTGCTGCATGCAGCAGCAGCAACCACATCTGAACCAAAAAAAACGGGGTTCTGGGGGCCCCCCTTTTCAGGGGCCCCCAGGGGGGGGCCCCCCCTTTCAGGGGCCCCCAGGGGGGGGCCCCCCCTTTCAGGGGCCCCCAGGGGGGGGCCCCCAAGGGGGGGGCCCCCCAGGGGGGGGCCCCCCAGCAGGGGGGCCCCCAGGGGGGGGCCCCC
>NW_013574234.1:2852-3194 GCF_000499745.2 Eimeria mitis | reverse complement strand
TTTTTTTTTTTTTTTTTTTTTTTTTTTTTTTTTTTTTTTTTTTTTTTTTTTTTTTAGTTGTTTAATAAGTTAGTTATTTCTTTATTTGTTGCTGCTGTTGGTGTGTTTTCATTTGTTTATTTATTTTTTTGTTTGATGGTGCTGCTGCTGCTGTTGGTGTGTTGCTGCTGCTGTTGATGCTGGTGATGCTGCTGCTGCTGCTGCTGCTGCAGCAGCAGCAGCAGCAGCAGCAGCAACGGCAACACCGAAGCATCCGCACATCAACCTCAGCAACAACAGCAGCAGCAGCAGCAGCACCACCACCACCACCACCACCATCAGCAGCACCACCAGCACCATCAT
>NW_013574234.1:0-278 GCF_000499745.2 Eimeria mitis | reverse complement strand
TTATTTATTTATTTATTTATTTATTTATTTATTTTCTCTGCTGCACTGTCTCCGCAGGTGACCAGCCTGACCACTGGTCACGAGGAGACAGTTGGTGGTGTACAAGTGTCTCCGTTTGTGTGGGGTGTTTCTGTCTCTTGTTTTGTTTGTTTATATTAATATAATAAAATAATAACAACAATAACAACAAATATTTTTATATTTGTTTATATAAATATAATATAATATAATATAATATAATATAATATAATATAATATAATATAATATAATATAATAT
>NW_013574233.1:3306-3464 GCF_000499745.2 Eimeria mitis | reverse complement strand
TGTTTTTTTTTTTTGTTGCAGCACCCACCTAATCTCCCCAGCTGTCCGGGGCCAACAGCACACCTTGTACATTTACTTTCTCCTGCTGCTGCTGCTGCTGCTGGTGCTGCTGCAGGTGGTGGTGGTGGTGGTGGTGCTGCTGCTGCTGCTGCTGCTGG
>NW_013574233.1:2591-3206 GCF_000499745.2 Eimeria mitis | reverse complement strand
GCTGCTGCTGCTGCTGCTGCTGCTGCTGCTGGTGCTGGTGGTTGTGCTGCAGCTTGCTGCTGCTGCTGCTGCTGCTGGCTGCTCCCTACCGGCACCACCAGCGATGGGGGGCCCCGCGGAGGCCCCCCTAGGGGCCCCCCTGGGGGCCCCCCAGCAGCTGCAATATATTTGCTTTGTGCAGCTTGTACAGAGCGAGCGGAAAAAAGAGGTGTATATACACTCGGATTATGTTTAGGGCCTGCAGCAGCAGCAGCAGCAGCAGCAGTTGCTGCTGCTGCTGCTGGTGCTGTTTGTGGTGTTGCTGGTGGCTCCGTACGGAAGTAAGAAGAAAATAGAGAGAAAGGGTAGGAAAGATCGTTTTTAACCATTATAAATAAATAAAAAAATAAAAAAAAGAAAAAAATATATTATTTTTTTTAATATTTTACAATTATTATTCAATAAAATACAAAAATGTTATATACAGCAGGTTGCTGTGTACCGGTGGTGGCGCGCGCGCGTGCAGAGAGAGCTGCCTATACACCCGAACTATATAAAGGAAAGCTGCATGAATATCCAAAATTTAGCGGCAAAAAAACTTTTTAAAAAAGAAAAATAAATAAATTAATATTTTTA
>NW_013574233.1:1715-2491 GCF_000499745.2 Eimeria mitis | reverse complement strand
TAAAAAAATAAAAAAAAGAAAAAAATATATTATTTTTTTTAATATTTTACAATTATTATTCAATAAAATATAAAAATGTTATACAGCAGGTTGCTGTGTACCGGTGGTGGCGCGCGCGCGTGCAGAAGAGAGCTGCCTATACACCCGAACTATATAAAGGAAAGCTGCATGAATATCCGAAATTTAGCGGCAAAAAAACTTTTTAAAAAAAAAAAATAAATAAATTAATATTTTTTATTTTAATTTAATAAACAAAAAACCTCTATTTGCTCTCCTTCTCCTCAACTGGTGCTGCTACCTGCGGCGGGGCCCCCCAATACAAGAAACACAAGCAGCAACGCCTTCTACCGAAATATGCGAGAAAATATGAATTTCAAGTTAAATTAAATAAAAATAATTAATTTATTTAAAAAAAAAAACAAAAAAAATAAAAATTTTTTTTATTATGTTCTTTTCTTATACACATCTGCACATATACGTTGTTGCTTTCTCCATGGTGGTGGTGTCTCGATAGAGAGGGTTGCGGCTGTGTTTTTGTGTTTTTTTTTGTTTTTATTTAAATAAAAATAATTAAAAATATTATAATTCTTTTTTTTATTTATTTTTATCGTCGTTTTCGCTGGTATTCCGCCCCTGCATTCTGCTGCATTTCAGGTGTCTATACACCTCATTCAATATTCTTTATCTTACACTGCTGCTCGTTGCTCTTCCCCCCCAAGCCCTGTTGTTTATATATTTCTGCTGCTGCTGCTGCTGCTGCTGTGAGGATGGCTACG
>NW_013574233.1:757-1615 GCF_000499745.2 Eimeria mitis | reverse complement strand
TTTTTTGTTTTTATTTAAATAAAAATAATTAAAAATATTATAATTCTTTTTTTTATTTATTTTTATCGTCATTTTCGCTGGTATTCCGCCCCTGCATTCTGCTGCATTTCAGGTGTCTGTACACCTCATTCAATATTCTTTATCTTACACTGCTGCTCGTTGCTCTTCCCCCTCAAGCCCTGTCGTTTATATATTTCTGCTGCTGCTCCTGAGCAGCAGCAGCAACAGCAACAGCAGCAACAGCAGCAGCAGCAGCAGCAACATCTCCATCGACAGCAGCAAGACAACTCTTTCCCGTTTCAAGCTGCGAACCTCCCTCCCCCTCCTCCTGCTGCTGCTGCTGCTGCTGCTGCTGCTGCTGCTGCTGCTGCTGCTGCTGCTGCTGCAAGGATGGCTACAGGGCAGGTGCAGTGGGTGAGCTGTCTGCTGATAGATGTGGGTTCTGTTTCTATAGAGACGAATATTTTTCCTTCTTTTGTTGATGCTGCTCTCGCGCTGCTGAGCTCTCGTTTTGCTGCTGACCCTAAACACGTTGCTGCTGTTCTTACATACGGCAGCAGCAGGACACACAACCCCCTTGCTGATGCATCTTCTGCTGCTGCAGCAGCACCACCACCTGCTGCTGCTGCTGCTGCAGCAGCAGCAGCAGCAGCAACAGATGCAGCAGCTCAGTCTGCTTCTGTAGCAGCAGCAACTCCTTCTCCTCCCCCCCTTTCAGCAGCAGCACCACCACCACCATCACCACCACCATCACCACCACCACCATCAGCAGCAGCAGCAGCAGCAGCAGCAGCAGCAACAGCAGCAGCAGCTGCTCCATATTCATATGTAGAGATAATACGAGATTTTGTTTGTATA
>NW_013574233.1:0-657 GCF_000499745.2 Eimeria mitis | reverse complement strand
ACCCTAAACACGTTGCTGCTGTTCTTACATACGGCAGCAGCAGGACACACAACCCCCTTGCTGATGCATCATCTGCTGCTGCAGCAGCAGCACCACCTGCTGCTGCTGCTGCAGCAGCAGCAGCAGCAGCAGCAACAGATGCAGCAGCTCAGTCTGCTTCTGTAGCAGCATCAACTCCTTCTCCTCCCCCCCTTTCAGCAGCACCACCACCACCACCATCACCACCACCACCACCATCACCACCACCACCATCAGCAGCAGGAGCAGCAGCAGCAGCAGCAGCAGCAGCAGCTGCTGCTCCATATTCATATGTAGAGATAATACGAGATTTTGTTTGTATTGATTGGCCTCTTATAGAAAAAATAAAAAACTTTTTGCTGCCGGGGGGGAGAGCAGCAGACCCCCTCGATGCATGCATTGTTGCTGCTTATTTATTTCAACAAAAATTTAATAAACAAATACAACAAAAAAAAGTATAGTTATATTATAAATATATAAATATATAAATATATAAATAAATAAATAAATATATTTATATATAAATATATAAATATGTAAATATGTAAATATATTAATAAATAAATTTATGTATAAATATATATATATACCTGATGAAGTTGTTGTCCTGTTTTCTCTTCTTGTTGTTTTTTTTTTTTT
>NW_013574232.1:688-3196 GCF_000499745.2 Eimeria mitis | reverse complement strand
GCCTGAGTATGTTATTAATTTTTCCATCTTGTGTAGCTTGCTCGATGGTCAGTAGATTAAGCATTTTTGACGACTGGTTGTCATGTATGTTGCCTTCAAGGAAGAGCTAGAATCGAATTTCAATTTCATAGGACACCACTATCATTGATTGCATCCCTGAAGTCAGCACAGGAGCAATCACCTGGCCTTGGTAAGCTGCCTGAAAGCATATACGGATGTTGAACAAGTGTCTACAGCGATAATAGATGGAGCAAAGAAGGGTCGGTTGATCTTGCGTGTGACGCTGTATTAATTTTGATTGCAGCGAGCTTCTGTAGCTCTGTCTGGCCGAAGTTAGCACAGGAACATTGACTTGGCCTTGGTAGGCTGTCTGCAAACAAATATAAATGCTTACTAAGCATCTACAGACGTAACGCATGCAGCAAAGGAAAACTGGTTATACTTACGTGTGAGGCTATCCTGCACCACTATTTGCAGCAAGGTGCGCTGCAACTCACACCAGGCCGCCTCCTCTCCAGGAACGCTAGGCCCTGAACGGCTGCGCCCTGGGGGCCTGGAGAGAGGGGGAGTCAGGTGCTTTCGGGGAAGTCTTCCCCCAGGTCGTTTGGTTTCAATGCAATTCGCCACGGTCCTTGTATCGTTGTGCGTGTGAAGGTGGTCTGCGTATTACCATGTGAGCGCACGCTGGTCACTGAGGGCAACAGAAATGCTCAACAATCGTCTATAGTGTTAGTACATGCAGAAATATGGCTTTTTTGCTCATGCACTTGGAGTTTCGTTGCGGTGCGAGTTGCAGCAGGATGACTTGCAGTTCGTGGCAGGCCACCTCCGCTCCCCTTTCCCCAAGCCCTTTAGCCGCCGGTTTCAGCTGCTGCTGCTGCTGCTGCTGTGCAGCAGAAGCAACAGCAAACTGTTCTAATGATCCCTAGCAGCAGCCACTGTTGTTGCTGCTGTTGCTGTTGCTGTTGCTGGTGTGTAGAGAGGAAGTCAACTGCCTTTTGGAAACTCTCACCGTAAGTATTTCGACTGTTTGCAGGCAAAGTTACACTCTTGCTTACGTGCCGTATGCTTCAGCACTCTTTTGGTGGTATGGTGTGAGTCATAGGCAATTAGCTTTTGCTTTTTCGAGTTGCTGGCTTGCTGACGGTGCATCAGTCAAACTGCTGTGCTACTGGCCCAAGTTGGGCTCCAAGGTCAATGCAGCAGCACGAGGGAATGTTGATGGGGATGCAAATGCCACCCAACCAGAAGTTGGTTTCACGACAACAACTATGGGAGGATTCAGCTTCTATATGGGAGAATTTTCTTGTCATTTCGTCTGGGAAAAGGAACGTAGCAAGCTGGATCAGCAGGTTTCGGTGCAAGGGCAAATACTGCAATATTAAATACATGATAACACGGTTTCGAAAAAAATATAGTGGACCTAGGAAGTTGAATGTGGCTGAGAAAAGAGACGGAAGTCAGCACTACGTGTAGTGCCCCGGGGCTCGCCAGGGGTCCTCCAGGTCCGCTGGAGGATTTGCTCCCAGTATTTAGAACAAATTAATATATTTCCATATCAAGTACTAAGTAGCCCTTCTACGTGACCCTGAGTCGGAATTGAAGGTAGCGTCAAGTCAACACACACTATATTTCCGAATCAGCCTATCCGGGGCCTACAAGCATCGCCACAGTAAGATGCAGGGTAAACAGGGAATTACAAGGTAGAGGCGGCACAGAACCCCTATAAAATGCCAGTTGCTCGTGGCGTTGCTCCCCGAGATTGAGTTTCATGATGTTCTGTCCGTTGTCTGGCTCTGGCTGTTCACCTGAGTGGCAAGCGCCCCCGGGGTCAAGTCCGTGACTCCGGGGCCAGAGAGTGCTGCAGACTGTCCGCTTAGTCTCAAGGTAATCCCCGGCCGGACGTACTCCATTTTACCAGCTCTCTACTTCACGAAGCTTACTCTTACTTGCCTGGACAACTGGCACGCTCCTGCCTTGCTGATTCTAGTAATAACTGACACATTCCCCTGAGACTGAATGTCCCCGTCACTGCTATTGTAGTGCGGAGCTCGACACTAGCATGCAAACATGCGCGGCCCGCTTGTTAGGCGTGCTCGGTTGCAGCCGACACAACATGTGCTAGTTTAAAAAGAAGACGAATTGGGACAAATAAGAAGCCTACAGAAAGAAGTGGCGCTCTGTGGGAGTTTAGCCGGCCGGTCCCTCATGTTGGCCTTAACTTGGGAGCGCCAGTAATTATACGGACCCTAACCACAGATATGAGTGGCAGATGTGAAGACCAGGATCAGTAGATTAATCGCTCTAACAATATGTTACACCCATTAGAAGTCATGTTTTTACTGGGGTGCCAACTGTGGCATCTCAAACAGCTTGTGGTGCGGGAACGAGCAGGGCTCACGGACTAGTAATTCTATCCTACACTTCATGCTTTTCCCAAGCAGTGCGCCAAGACCTTTTGTAATGTGGTTTTCTATACTTTCATTAGAGATTGAGCATACGGCATAG
>NW_013574232.1:0-650 GCF_000499745.2 Eimeria mitis | reverse complement strand
AGCCCCCAGTTCGTTGCAGACGAGGGCACGGACGAACCGTTCCCACAGGCGCCGACTGATCATATCACTGCACAACGCCTGAGTGTTCGACAATTTCTTTTCTGTATTCTTTCAAAAACATTGTTCTTGTCAATCAAACACTGAAATCTCAAGAAAACAAAGGAGGGCTCCAAGGGGACGACGCAAACATGGTGGTGCTGGACACCAGCACTGGTCGCATGTCGGAATCCCACATGGGATCAGTGATCAAGGATTCCGATGAATGGGCATTTATTGAATATATGCTCCAGATTAGCACACGGACGTCTCGGGTGAAACTCCTGCAGGCGTGGCATGTGGCAACACCCCACGTCGTGAATCTGTTTGAGCGACGCACAGCTGTACGTCAATGTCCCCCTGTTAGTATCCGCCACTGTCTTTTTCCATAGAGGCACCACTCCACTCTTGGGCAGTCAAAATATTGAGGATGCTTGCCTTCCCCAACTCATCGTCCACTCTCTTCGTATGCGAGCGACCAGTCTCCACTGGATAGTTTTAGAGTATATCAGGGTACATGGGCATAATATCAACGGAATGAGGACAACTGTCCCTTGTGCTTGCTCAGCGGCGTCTGGTGGTATATTCTTTCGTCGACGCTTCTCTGCTTGATG
>NW_013574231.1:2658-3196 GCF_000499745.2 Eimeria mitis | reverse complement strand
ATATATATATATATATATATATATATATATTGTATTGTATCTGTCTTTTTTCTTCTCTGTATATTCCTGTCTATTTGAATAATAGATTAATAAAACTACCAAAAATAAATACATTAATAAATAAATAAATAAATAAATAAATAAATAAATAAATAAATAAATAAATAATATTTTGTTTAGTAACAACTTGCTCTAGTGATAAAAAATAAAATAAAAAAAATAAAATAAAATAAAAAATAAATAAAATAAAAAAAAATAAAAAAATTAAATTTTGGGTTTTATAAAGTAAACGAAAATCAATTTTGTTTTAACCAAACCCAAAAAAAAAAAACTAAATAAACAAATCAGCTAATATATTTATTTATTTATTTATTTATTTTATTTATTTTTTATTTATTTTTTATTTTTTTGTATATACATAAATGAAGAATTCTGTGGCGTCCATTGCGGCGAAGGCAAACCCACCTCCTCTTCATACATCTTCCATAGCTGCATAGACACCCCAGCAACAAAAAAATAAATATAAATGTAAATATAA
>NW_013574231.1:1767-2043 GCF_000499745.2 Eimeria mitis | reverse complement strand
AAAAAAAAAAAAAAAAAAAAAAAAAAAAAAAAAAAAAAAAAAAAAAAAAAAAAAAAAAGAGACTGACCTCGTACCAATAAGCGATGAACTGAAACGGCTGAAATTTATTAATTTCTTTTCGCATTTCATCTAATAACTTTTTGTTGTCTTTGTTGTTTTTTTTGTTTTTGCTGCTGCTGCTGCTGCTGCTGCTGCTGCTGTTGCTGCTGCTGCTGCTGCAACCTTTCACCTTCCTCATGTACCTGCATGTGTATACATTCGCACGTTTATACTATA
>NW_013574231.1:635-1735 GCF_000499745.2 Eimeria mitis | reverse complement strand
TATATATATATATATATATATATATATATATATATATATATATATAGCTGTGTATACACCTGAAAGTCTCTGAGTCGAAAGGCTCTACATCAAAAAGGCCCAGCACTATATGTAGAACATAAAAATAAATGTATACACAAATAAATAAATAAATAAATAAATAAATAAATAAATAAATAAATAAATAAATATAAACATATATAAAAATAAATAAAAATAAATGAAAATATATCTGCATATACACCTGAGAGTTTCAGAGTCGAAGGCTTCAACGTCAAAGAAACCCAAAAGTATAATATAAACACAAATAAACAAAATAAATAAAAATTAAAATAACTAAATAAAACAAACAAATAAAAATAAATAAAATAAATAAATAAAATAAATAAAATAAAAAAAAATAAATAAAATATATCTGTATATACACCTGAGAGTTTCAGAGTCGAAGGCTTCAACGTCAAAGAAACCCAAAAGCTGCAGCATATTATTTGTAGCGAATGAGCCAAATCCATAGATAGAAGATATTTTATTTTTTATAATTTCTTTTTTATTTTTTTTATTTTTATTTTGTTTTATTTGTTTGTTTTGTTTGTTTGTTAGTTCTGTATTTGTCTCTGTTTTTTCTTTGTTTGTTTCTTCTTTTTTCTGGTGTATGTACACCTCAAAACTATCAGCAGCAGCAGCTACTGCTGCTGTTATATTTTTTTCTTTTTCTTTTTTTTCTTTTTCTTTTTCTTCTTTTTCTTTTTTTTCTGTTTCTTCTTTTTCTATTTCTTCTCTATCAAAAAAAGCAACAGAAATACTACCATCTACAAAGGCCTCCGCCAACCTAAAACATAAAAAAAATAAAATAAAATAAAATAAAATAAAATAAAATAAAATAAAATAAAATAAAATAAACTTTTTATCTATTATTTTATTTTGTTTTAATTTTGTCTTGGTACTTTTTACTTTACTTTGTTTTGTTTTTATTCTATTTTAATTTATTATTTTGTTTTATATAAATAAACACAAATAATAGAAATAAAAAAATAAATAAAAACAAAAAAATATAAAATAAATAAAAACAAAAGTACCTGATGAGTCTGTGTGCTCTGTAT
>NW_013574231.1:0-615 GCF_000499745.2 Eimeria mitis | reverse complement strand
AAAAAAAAAAAAAAAAAAAAAAAAAGTAAAAAAACAAAAAAAATAAAAATACCTGATGAGTCTGTGTGCTCTGTAGCCGACTTTACATTTATAAACATAAACACAAACAAACAAAAATAAATAAAAAAATAAAATAAAACAAAATAAAAAAAATAAAAAAAATAAATACCTGATGAGTCTGTGTGCTCTGTACCCTACTTTACATCTAAATACAAATAAACAAAAACAAAAACAAAAATAAATAAAAAAATAAAAAGAAAAATAAAAATAAATAAAAATAAATACCTGATGAGTCTGTGTGCTCTGTATCCGACTTTACATTTAAATAAACACAAATAAAAAATAAATAAACAAATAAATAAACAAAATAAAATAAAATAAAATAAAATAAAATAAAATAAAAAAAAATAAAAATACCTGATGAGTCTGTGTGCTCTGTATCCAACTTTACATAACAAAAACAAAAACAAATAAATAAAAAAAAATAAAATAAATAAAAAAAATAAAATAAATAAAAATACCTGATGAGTCTGTGTGCCCTGTATCCTACTTTACATTTTTGTTGAATTTCGTTTTCTGTGAAATTCAGAAAATCCCACGGAGTTGGAAATGAAC
>NW_013574230.1:2189-3286 GCF_000499745.2 Eimeria mitis | reverse complement strand
TTGCAACCGCGGTCCGCTCGGTCCAGAAAGTATGCGCCCAGATTTAGCGACAGGTGCGGAGGTGCGGGAAGGTCAGGTGTGCGCTTTATGCGGAGCCTGCGTCTGGTGTGGGCCGTCATTCTGCGTGCATGCGCTCGCCCGCGCATCGTTGAGACACACGTTATGTGCGTGTCCAGGTGCTCGTGCGTTTCAAAAAGCAAATGTGAACCGTCTGGGGTCGCAGGTTATTGCGTTGTTCTAATAGCGCGGTGCTTGCCGACCGCGGCAAATGCGATTGTGTCAGTAGCCAAGGCGCTTGCACGGCGGACAGGCAATCGTTAGCGCATCGTGTGCCTGTTGGGTAGGACAACAGAAAGCGGAAGCCGTGGCGCGAGCTGTCTGTTTGTGTTCGGAGTGCTGCGCTGTCGGCAGCTCGCTGTGGGTAGCTCGGCTGTTTTGAGTTTGATATAGCGCAGCTTGCGGTTGTTTTCCCGATATTGTTCGTGTGAGAGAAGGCATGTTGAAGTGAGTGTGTGTTGCCTCCGAAGCGCGTGCATATCGTGGGCCTTCCTACAGAGGCGGTGTGACAGTGCCTTTTGTGTTGCAACCGCTGTCCGCTCGGTCCAGAGAGTATGCGCCATGTTTTAGCGACAGGTGCGGAGGTGCGGGAACGTCAGCTGTGAGCTTTGTGCGGAGCCTTTGCCTGGTGCGGGCCGTCATTCTGCGTGCATGCGCTCGCCCGCTCATGGTTGAGGCACACGTGATGTGCGCGTCCAGGTGCTCGGGCGTTTCCAAAAGGAAAATGTGAACCGTCTGGGGTCGCAGGTTATTGCGTTGTTGTAATAGCCAATGCTTGCCGACCGCGGCAATATACGATAGTGTCAGTCGTCAAGACGCGTGATCGGCGGACGGGCAATCGTTAGACCATCGTGTACCTGTTAGGTAGGACAACAGAAAGCGGAAGCCGTGGCGCGAGCTGTCTGTTTGTGTTCGGAGTGCTGCGCTGTCGGTAGCTCGCTGTGGGTAGATCGGCTGTCTTGAGTTTGATATAGCGCAGCTTGCGGTTGTTTTCCTGATATTGTTCCCGTGAGAGAAGGCATGTCGAAGTGAGTGTGTGC
>NW_013574230.1:1282-2089 GCF_000499745.2 Eimeria mitis | reverse complement strand
GCGCGTGCATATCGTGCGCCTTCCTACAGAGGCGGTGTGGCAGTGTCTTTTTGTGTTGCAACCGCGGTCCACTCGGTCCAGAAGGTATGCGCCCAGATTTAGCGACAGGTGCGGAGGTGCGGGAACGTCAGCTGTGAGCTTTATGCGAAGCCTGTGTCTGGTGTGGGCCGTCATTCTGCGTGCATGCGCTCACCCGCGCATCGTGGAGACACACGTGATGTGCGCGTCCAGGTGCTCGGGCGTTTCGAAAAGGAAAATGTGAACCGTTCGGGGTTCCGGGGTATTGTGTTGTTCTAATCGCGCGATGCTTGCCGACCGCGGCAATATACGATAGTGTCAGTCGTCAAGACGCGTGATCGGCGGACGGGCAGTTGCTCGCTCATCGTGTGCCTGTTGGGTAGGACAACAGAAGGCGGAAGCCGTGGCGCGACCTGTCTGTTTGTGTTCGGAGAGCTGCGCTGTCTTTAGCTCGCTGTGGGCAGATCGGCTGCTTTGAGTTTGATATAGCGCAGCTTGCGGTTGTTTTCCTGATATTGTTCCCGTGAGAGAAGGCATGTTGAAGTGAGTGTGTGTTGCCTCCGGAGCGAGTGCATATCGTGCGCCTTCCTACAAGGGCGCTGTGGCAGTGTCTTTTGGGGTTGCAACCGCGCACACCGCGGCCCAGGAAGTATGCGATATGTTTTCGCGACAGGTGCGGCGGTGCGGGAACGTCAGCTGTGAGCTATGTGCGGAGCCTGCGTCCGGTGTGGGCCGTCATTCTGCTTGCATGCGCTCCTTCGCGCATCGTTGAGACACATGTGATGTGCA
>NW_013574230.1:408-1198 GCF_000499745.2 Eimeria mitis | reverse complement strand
CTTGCCGACCGCGGCAAATGCGATTGTGTCAGTCGCCAAGACGCTTGCACGGCGGACAGGCAATCGTTAGCGCATTGTGTGCCTGTTGGGTAGGACAACAGAAAGCGGAAGCCGTGGCGCGAGCTGTCTGTTTGTGTTCGGAGTGCTGCGCTGTCGGTAGCTCGCTGTGGGTAGATCGGCTGTTTTGAGTTTGATATAGCGCAGCGTCCTGTTGTTTTCCTGATATTGTTCCCGTGAGAGAAGGCATGTTGAAGTGAGTGTGTGTTGCCTCGGAAGCGCGTGCATATCGTGCGCCTTCCTACAGAGGCGCTGTGGCAGTTTCTTTTTGTGATGCAACCGCGCACACCGCGGCCCAGGGAGTATGCGCCATGTTTTAGCGACAGGTGCGGAGGTGCGGGAACGTCAGCTGTGAGCTATGTGCGGAGCCTGCGTCTGGTGTGGGCCGTCGTTCTGCGTGCATGCGCTCGCCCGCGCATGGTTGAGGCACACGTGATGTGCGCGCCCAGGTGCTCGGGCGTTTCCAAAAGGAAAATGTGAACCGTCTGGGGTCGCAGGTTATTGCGTTGTTGTAATAGCCAATGCTTGCCGACCGCGGCAATATACGATAGTGTCAGTCGTCAAGACGCTTGATCGGCGGACGGGCAATCGTTAGCGCATCGTGTGCCTGTTGGGTAGGACAACAGAAAGCGGAAGCCGTGGCTCGAGCTGTCTGTTTGTGTTCGGAATGCTGCGCTGTCGGTAGCTCGCTGTGGGTAGCTCGGCTGTTTTGAGTTTGATATAGCGCAGCTTA
>NW_013574230.1:0-121 GCF_000499745.2 Eimeria mitis | reverse complement strand
CAGGTGCTCGGGCGTTTCCAAAAGGAAAATGTGAACCGTCTGGGGTCGCATTTTTTTTTTTTTTTTTTTTCGCCAGTGCCTGCCGACCGCGGGAACATGCGATTGTGTCAGTCGTCAAGAC
>NW_013574229.1:1781-3197 GCF_000499745.2 Eimeria mitis | reverse complement strand
ACGGAATGGAAAGTTTGTCGCATACTTACAACATCGCCTCCTACAGGTCTAGTTGGTAAGCATCACATAGAAGCACTCCTTGCTGCAAGTGAAACAACACCAAATCATGTATATAGGCGTCTACTGAAAACAGTTCCAGTTGCAGCTCTAGTCGATGATCCTTGTGCAGCGACAAGGTATCTCCTCGAAGCTGCTTGCCCATTCGCTATGCCAATAGCCGCACATCACCAGGAGAAATGCGCCGCCGTCAGGCAGGTCTTCCTAAAGAAGCCGCTTCTGAAAGTCTACCAAGGGAACCGACGCGCATTCAAAGATACTGCAAGCGTACCAAATGAGGCCATCGGAGCTCTGTGCATTCGCAACTCATGCATTGCCTAATGCTTGGAATACTCTTCTCTGCATATTTTCCGTGCACCTGTGCACCCAGAAGTCAGGTACAGCTCAAATCTCCAGCACGAAATAATGGTGCAAACGTTCCTAAGAGCACTTTCAGTGATTGACGCTGGTAAGCGCAGTATGACTCGGCAAATCGTGCAGTTAAGGCGGTCAACAAGGGACTGCGCTTCCGAACTCACTGCTGCGTTTTGGAACTAACGGCATGGCGGTTCTTGGCGAACTATGTATCCACAACGGCCAGATCGATTAATTCTAGTGAGCGCATGACTCACCACGTGCAGGGTTACCCGCACGCCCGCACGCCCCAGTTAGCTGTCGTATATGCATTCGGTAAGCGGCGTTGCATATGTTTGTAAACGCGACTTTGGTTTACAGAAGTAGAGCAGTGAGTGTTTCTTTGTTTGTGCTGCGTAGCATCACCACATTCTCCCTAGGCTGCATGCCTACTGGCTGAAACGATCACAGGAGCTTCGAAGCTGTGCATTTATCTGCATCAGCACAACAGTATTAAAGGCCCGAAATGCAACGGCAGCAGCAGCTGGGTTGTCACTCGAACCCAACGTAGCAACTGCCAAGGGCATTCGGCAAGACACTAAGCGTTCTTTTCTTGAGACTATGAGGTGATACCAACTAACCATTATTAAAGTGCACCCCTACAAAAGATCTGCAGCAGCCTCCCCATTTCCAACGTCGGGAAATCTTTGGGAATCAGAGTCGCTGCTGCCTCTTTCCGCGCTTTCCGCTGCGCAGCGACTGCCCCACCAACTCACGGATATCGTTGGGACCGCCAGACGTCGTCTCGCAAACGCATCTCACAGCACCACAACTGGCCACCCCAAGAGCTCCCAATGGCACGGACCATCGCCTGACATCCCACATCGTTTCACACAGTCACTCCGGCAACTTTCATGCATGCACATATGCGTACACGCCTGCCACCAGACAGCCTCAAACGCTAACGCACCAACAAACGCGCAAACCAAACAATATCGCTTCTGCGCGCATACTTCCTGCACAAA
The DNA here is from genome assembly GCF_000499745.2 of Eimeria mitis. Taxonomy (NCBI): domain Eukaryota; phylum Apicomplexa; class Conoidasida; order Eucoccidiorida; family Eimeriidae; genus Eimeria; species Eimeria mitis. The sequence goes on along the minus strand of NW_013574229.1, from coordinate 1,782 downwards.
G
>NW_013574229.1:0-1511 GCF_000499745.2 Eimeria mitis | reverse complement strand
CAAGTTTTTCAAGAAGACCCAAACGCGTCACCGGCTTGATGCGAGGCTCTGTGCAGCGCCGTCAGCTTGCTCATTTGGGGAAATATGCTAAGAACACACAGGCGCGAGGTGAATAGCTCGAACGAACATCAGGGATGCATCCATGAAACGTGCTTAGTTCGACATGCCAACACGCCAAATAATCTCACCGAACGAGCAATCTTCGCTTGCACTACCGGTTCCGCCCTTCTGTCCTGCTTACCAATAGAAACACGATGAGCTACGGGACCGGCATGCGCTTCGACCAGCACCACGAATATCTCCGCCATTCGTCTCGGTCCCGCCGTGAGCCTCTGTCTGCCCCTCATCATTCCAGTCCTCCGTAGTGCACCTGCCATCCTACATGACCGGGATCGGCGTCACCACTACTACGAGCTTGACAGACAGCGACACCGAGTCGCTGCTGCCTCTTTCCGCGCCTTCCGGTGCGCAGCGACTGCCCCACCAAATCACGGATATCGTTGGGACTGCCAGACGTCGTCTCGCAAACGCATCTCACAGCACCACAACTGCCCACCCCAAGAGCTCGCACTGGCACGGACCATCGCTTGACATCCCACATCGTTTCACACAGTCACTCCGGCAACTTCCATGCATGCAAATGTCCATCCACGTCTGCCACCAGACAACCTCAAACGCTAACGCACCAACAAGCGCACACACCAAACAATATCGCTTCTACGCGCATACTTCCTGCGCAAAACAGCGCAATCTCGCACCGCAGAAGACGCCTTTGCCACACCTCAGCAGCACACGCCCATACTAAACGCATTGCCCTACCATACACGGCCATGCAGATCCNCTTTGCCACACCTCAGCAGCACACGCCCATACTAAACGCATTGCCCTACCATACACGGCCATGCAGATCCGCTAGCTCTCCGTCCAATACTGGATAGATGCCTATCCTCAGAAGCGTCTGCCGTAAACCAGGGCAAACAAACCGAGAGCAGGACTAGTGCTAACTGCACGCACATGCACCTAGGTGAATGTTGGGCCTTCTCGAATCCTTCTTGCTGCGATACCCACGAGCGTCCAAGTTTTTCAAGAAGACCCAAACGCGTCACCGGCTTGATGCGAGGCTCTGTGCAGCGCCGTCAGCTTGCCCATTTGGGGAAATATGCTAAGAACACACAGGCGCGAGGTGAATAGCTCGAACGAACATCAGGGATGCATCCATGAAACGTGCTTAGTTCGACATGCCAACACGCCAAATAATCTCACCGAACGAGCAATCTTCGCTTGCACTACCGGTTCCGCCCTTCTGTCCTGCTTACCAATAGAAACGCGATGAGCTACGGGACCCGCATGCGCTTCGACCAGCACCACGAATGTCTCCGCAATCCGTCTCGGTCCCGCCGTGAGCCTCTGTCTGCCCCTCGTCATTCCAGTCCTCCGTAGTGCACCTGCCATCCTACATGACCGGGGTCGGAGTCAACACTACTAAGAACTTGACAGACAGCGACACCGAG
>NW_013574228.1:2168-2487 GCF_000499745.2 Eimeria mitis | reverse complement strand
AAAAAAAAAAAAAAAAAAAAAAAAAATAAATAAATAAATAAATAAATAAATAAATAAATAAATAAATAAAGATAAATATGTAAATGGATAGAAAATAAATACATAAATAAATGCGTATATTTATGGGAAAGGAACGTAAACAAATAAATAAATAAATAAAATAAATAAAATAAATAAAATAAAGTAAATAAATAAATAAAATAAACAAATAAATAAAATAAATAAAATAAATAAAATAAATAAATAAAATAAATAAATCAAAGTATTGCTCCCGCAAGGCAAACTTATACAGAGCACCACCACCACCACCACCACCACC
>NW_013574228.1:721-1380 GCF_000499745.2 Eimeria mitis | reverse complement strand
CTACTGTGGGGGGCCCCCTGGGGGCCCCCCCACTCGGGGGTACAGTTGGGGGCCGAGGGGGGGCTGAGGGCCTACAGGGGAGAGGCAGAGAAAAAGAAACAGAAAATAATTTAGGAGAGAAGACAGTTCATCAGGTCAGGAGGAGGGTTTCGCCGTCACAAACAAAAGCTAAAGGGTTGCATCAAAGGTAAGGGTTTAGGGTTTAGGGTTTAGGGTTTTAGGGTTTAGGGTTTTTAGGGTTTAGGGTTTAGGGTTTTTAGGGTTTAGGGTTTAGGGTTTAGGGTTTTGTTGGAGCATCGGCAGTGTTTTATTTCGCTCATTTCTGCTGCTTTTGTTGCTGCTACTGTTACTACTAATACTGCTGCTGCTGCTGCTGCAGCTGCTGCTGCTGCTGCTGTTGCTGCTGCTGTTGCTGCTGTATATATTGGGCCGCGTGTTGCATATGAAACAAAACTATTGCTACTGCTGCTGTTGCTGCTGCTGCTGCTGTTGCTGCTGCTGCTGCTGCTGCTGCTGCTGCTGCAATGACTCCTGCCACGACCACAACTGCTATTCTTCCCGTTTCTCTTCCTGCTGCTCCTACTACTACTACTGCTGCTGCTGCTGCTGCTGCTGCTGCTGTTGTGTATAGACTGGGCCACGCGTTGCAGGTGAAGCAG
>NW_013574228.1:0-390 GCF_000499745.2 Eimeria mitis | reverse complement strand
TTTTTTTTTTTTTTTTTTTTGTTTTGTTTTTTTTCTTTTTGTTTGTTTTTTGTTTGTTTTTTGTTTGTTTTTTGTTTGTCTTTTGTTCTCTTTCTCTCTCCTTTCTGTCTCCTCTTTTTGTTTTTTTGTTTTGTTGTTTTGTTGTTTTGTTGTTTTGTTTTTTTGTTTTTCTGTTTTTTTGTTTTTTTGTTTCTCCTTTTTGTCTCATGCTTGTTTGTCTTCTGTCTCCTCTCTGCCCCCCTTTTTTGTTTTTTTTTGTTTTTTGCTTTTTTTTTCTGTTTCCTTTTTGTTTTCTCTGTCTCCTTTTTGTCTCATCTCAGTCTCCTGTCTATCTCCTTTCTGTCTCCTTTCTGTCTCCTTTACATATATATATATATATATATATATATA
>NW_013574227.1:17106-18123 GCF_000499745.2 Eimeria mitis | reverse complement strand
TATATATATATATATGTTTTACATGGCTACGCGGTAGCCCCGGCGGAGAAGGGCCTGCAGCAACGCAATGCATGCGCATGCAACATGTTGTTAGTTTGGGGCTTTCTACCTAGCAGCAGCAGCAGCTGCTGCTGCTGCAGCTGCTGCTGCTGCAGCAACTGCAGCAGCAACTGTGTTTTCTGTAGGAGAGAAGGAGACAAAAGGAGACAGAAGAAGGAGACAAAAGAAAAGAGACAGAATAAAAATAAAAAAGGAGACATAATAAAAATAAAAAAAGGAGACAGTAGAGTAAATAAGAAAGGAGACAGAATAAAAAATAAAAAGGGAGACAGAATAAAAAAGGGAGACAAAATAAAAATAAAAATAAAAAAGGAGACAGAAGGAAAAAGGAGACGGAATAAAAAAAAAAAAGGAGACAGAATAAAAAAAAAGGAGACAGCAGAGTGTTGCTCTCACCGACTGAAGAGACAAAACCTGTCTCCTTTGTTCTGGGGTCCACGCCGCCATCCGGCTGGGGGTGGAGTTCAACACGCTGCAGCACAAAGCCCCAAACACATGCATGCATGCATGCATGCATAGAAGCCTGTATGCATGCATGCATGCATGCATGCATGCATGCATGCATCTATGCATGCATGCATGCATGCATAGATGCTTGCTCCCAGCCCCAAAAAAACAAAACGCATGCATGCATGCATGCATGCAGCCCTCTCACCACAAGCCCCAAACACAAAACGCATGCATGCATGCATGCATGCATGCATGCAAGCGAGGGCTGAGAGTAAAAAACATGATGAAAGAAACAACTGCATATCATCATTACCCAGAGAGGAATGTTTGCAGCTAGGGTTTAGGGTTTAGGGTTTAGGGTTTAGGGTTTACTTGTTTAACATTGTTGGGGCTTTCACTACTTCGTCTGTACACCGCAACACACAAACACAAAAACACTCTCCCCTCTGTGTTGCAGCAGCAGCAGCAGCAGCAGCAGCTGCTGCTGCTGCTGCAGTAGATGCTGCA
>NW_013574227.1:16710-17006 GCF_000499745.2 Eimeria mitis | reverse complement strand
TATCATCATTACCCAGAGAGGAATGTTTGCAGCTAGGGTTTAGGGTTTAGGGTTTAGGGTTTAGGGTTTAGGGTTTACTTGTTTAACATGGTTGGGGCCTTCACTACTTCGTCTGTACACCGCAACACACAAACACAAAAACACTCTCCTCTCTGTGTCGCAGCAGCAGCAGCAGCAGCAGCAGCTGCTGCTGCTGCTGCTGCTGCAGTAGATGCTGCTGCAGCAGCAGCAGCGACAACAACAACAACAGACACAGCAGCAGCAGCAGCAGCAGCAGCAACAACAGCAGCAGCAAA
>NW_013574227.1:16365-16650 GCF_000499745.2 Eimeria mitis | reverse complement strand
CAGCAGCAGCAGCAGCAGCAGCAGCAGAGAACGCACCCACTAAAGCTGCAGCAGCTGGAGGGACATCCCAGGCAGGATGAAACGGCTGCGGTCGGTCCCCTGATAAAAGGAAACACATAAAAGGAGACAGATAAAAAATATATATAAAAAGAGAGACAAATTAAAAATATATATAAAAAGAGAGACAAATAAAAAATATATATAAAAAGAGAGACAGAGTAAAAATATATATAAAAAGAGAGACAAATTAAAAAAGATATTAAAAAGGAGACAGATAAAAGGAGG
>NW_013574227.1:15462-16265 GCF_000499745.2 Eimeria mitis | reverse complement strand
AGACACTGCAGCACCAGCAGCAAGAACAGCAGCAGCAGCCACCGCATCAGCAGCAGCAACAACAGCAAGAACCACTGCAGCAGCAGCAACAACAGCAGCAGCAGCAGCAGCAGCACCAGCAGCAGCCACAGCAGCAGCAGCAGCAGCAGCAGCAGCCGCAGCAGCAGCAGCAGCAGCAGCAGCAGCAGCAGCAGCAGAGAACGCACCCACTAAAGCTGCAGCAGCTGGAGGGACATCCCAAGCAGGATGAAACGGCTGCGGTCTGTCCCCTGATAAAAGGAGACACATAAAAGGAGACAGATAGAAAATATATATATAAAAAGAGAGACAAATTAAAAAAAAATATAAAAAGAGAGACAAATTAAAAAAGATATTAAAAAGGAGACAGATAAAAGGAGACAGATAAAAGGAGACAGATAAAAGGAGACAGATAAAAGGAGACAAATTAAAAATATATATAAAAAGAGAGACAAATAAAAAATATATATAAAAAGAGAAACAAATTAAAAAAATATTTAAAAATATATTAAAAGGGAGACAGATAAAAGGAGACAGATAAAAGGAGACAGATAAAAGGAGACAGATAAAAGGAGACAGATTAAAGGAGACAGACAGAAGGAAACAGATAGGATAAAGGAGACAAAAGGAGACAGAAGGAGACAGAAGGAGACAAAAGGAGACAAAAAAAAAACAAAAAAAGGAGACAACGAACACGGCTGGGATCGATCGATCCCAGCTGCTTACCCCTCAGCCCCCCTGCTCCTTCTCCAGTACCCGTCGCGCTCTGCTGCTGTTGCTGCTGC
>NW_013574227.1:14137-15362 GCF_000499745.2 Eimeria mitis | reverse complement strand
CGATCGATCCCAGCTGCTTACCCCTCAGCCCCCCTGCTCCTTCTCCAGTACCCGTCGCGCTCTGCTGCTGCTGCTGCTGCTGCTGTTGCTGCTGCTGCTGCTGCTGCTGGGTAGGGGGCCCCCCTGCTGCAGCTGCGGGGCCCGGGGGGCCCCCCTGAGGAGACACCCCAAACCCTCTCCCCTGCTGCAGCACAGGTGCAGCAGCAGGAGCTGCCTTCGATGCAGCAACCCACTGACGTGGGGGCCCCCCAGTACCCACGGGGGGCCCCCCGGGGCCCCCCCCCACACCTGTAGCATCAGGGGGCATCCCTGCTGCTGCTGCTGCTGGTGTTGGTGCTGCTGCAGCAGGAGGAGCAGCAGCAGCAGCAGCAGCTGCTGCTGCTGCTGAACGAGGAGAGAGAACACCCCCAAGCTGCTGCGCTGGTGGCGCCCGCGCAGCAGCAGCAGCAGCAGCAGCAGGAGCAGCAGCAGCAGCAGCAAGGGGAGCAGCAGGAAGAACTGATGAAGACAGCAGGGGCCCCTCAGGGGCCCCTGCTGCTGCTGCTGGTGCCTGCATCAGCAAGGGGGCCCCCCAGTGCCCTTGTGGTGTATGTACACCTAACCCCCCAGGACCTCCTGCTGCTGCTGCTGCTGCAGCAGCAGCAGCAGCTGCTGCTGCTGCTGTTCCTTGACTCGCATCCGCAGCCATACCCGGGGCAGCAGGGAGGTGTGCTGCTGCAGGGGTGGGGGGCTGCAGCAGCACCTGCTGCTGCTGCTGCTGCAGTGGTTGCTGCTGCTGCAGGTGCTGCAGGGGTTGCTGCTGCTGCAGCTGCTGCAGGGGTTGCTGCTGCTGCAGCTGCTGCAGGGGTTGCTGCTGCTGCTGCAGCTGTTGCTGCACCTGCAGCTGCTGCTGCTGTTGTAATTGGGCCTGCTGCTGCAGTGCTTGCTGCTGCAGTGGATGCTGCTGCTGCTGCAGTTGCTGCTGCTGCTGCTGTATCTGTGTCTGTTGCTGGTGGTGCAGTTGCTGCTGCTGCAGCTGTTGCTGCTGCAGTTGTTGCTGCTGCAGTTGCTGCTGCTGCTGCATCTGGTGGTGCTGTAGCGCTTGCTGCTGCTGCTGCTGCAGTTGGTGGTGTTGCTGCATCTGCTGCTGTATGATATGTTGTTGCTGCTGCAGCTGCTGCTGTTGCTGCTGCTGTTGTAGCTGCTGTTGAGGAGGTGCCATCGCTGCTGCTGCTGCACCTATACC
>NW_013574227.1:13167-14107 GCF_000499745.2 Eimeria mitis | reverse complement strand
GCTGCTGCTGCTGCTGCTGCTGCTGCTGCTGCTGCTGCTGCTGCTGCTGCTGCTGCTGGGTTCCCGCTGCGTCAGCAGCAAGTTTGCTGCTTTCAGCTGCTGCTGCCTCTCTTCTCTGTTGCGCTGCAGCTGCTGCCTCTCGAACTCTGGTAGTCTTTTGAGAGCATCAAAGGTAGCAGCGACCTGCTGCTGCTGCTGCTGCTGCTGCTGCTGCTGCTGCTGCTGCTGCTGCTGCTGCTGCTGGGCATCTGCTTCTGCTGCAGTGAGGTCTTTGCTGCTGATGAGCCCCAAAAGAAACATAGCATATGTAGCAGCATAAACAAGTGATGGATTTTCTATAAGAAAACGGCGGCAGCGAAGCGGCTGCTGCTGCTGCAGCTGCTGCAGCGCATGCAGCAGCAGCAGCAGCTGAGAGGTGGAAAGACACTGGATAAACTCACACACAAACGAAGGCACCATATTCACTGCAGCAGCAAAAGGATCAGCAGCAGCATAACCCAGCAGGCTTGCTGCTGCTGCTGCAGCAACCCCACCATCACGAACACCACCACCAGCAGCAGCAGCAGCTGCAGCAGCAGCAGCAGCAGCAGATACAGGCGGACGGCCCTTCGCATTGCGAGGCTCTTGCTTCGATCCTTGTCGATCCCCTGCAGCAGCAGCAGCAGCAGCAGCAGCAGCAACAGCAGCAGCAGCAGCAACAGCAGCAGCAGCAGCAGCAGCAACAGCAGCAAAAACAGCAGAGAAACAGAAAACGATTGCTACAAAACACCAGCACTAACAACAACAAAAACAGCAGCAGCAGCAGCAGCAGCAGCAGCAACAAAACCAGCAGCAGCAGCAACATATCATCATCATCAGCAGCAGCAACAGCAGCAGCAGCAGCAGCAGCAGCAGCAGGAATTGTATACACTCTGTTTCACCTGTTTGTCTCCCCCCCGCA
>NW_013574227.1:10054-10842 GCF_000499745.2 Eimeria mitis | reverse complement strand
ATATATATATATATATATATATATATATATATATATATATATATATATATATATATATATATGTATATGGCTAGTTGGCGGTCCGTCTAGGTGGCTATGTCTGTCTAGCTAGCTAACTAGCTAGACAGACATACTGAGAAACAGCTAGCTAGCTAGCTAGACAGACATACTGAAAAACAGCTAGCTAGCTAGCTGGCTAGCTAGACGAGCAGCTAGCTGAGTATAACGGTGGCTGCTGGTTATGCATGGATTTGTGTATCGATACACACCGAAGAGAACTGCAGCAGAAACCACTATAAACCCTAAACCCTAAACCCTAAACCCTAGCTAAGCGGTTCGCTAGCAGCACTTGGAGATGAAGAGAAACAAATGCAGGCAGCAGCAGGTGCTGCTGCTGTTGCTGCTGCTGCTGTTCTGCTGCACCCGGGGACACGCGATCCAGCTAGCTAGATATATAGCTAGCTAGCTGAATAGCTGACTGTCAAGCTAGCTAGCTAGCTGGTTCTCTAGCTAGCTGGCTAGCTAGCTAGCTAGCCAGCTAGCTAGCTAGCTAGCCACGTAGGTGAGTGGTTGGTGTTTGAACTATCGAGTTGCTTGCACATGTATGGGGTGCCTCTAGCTAGCTAGCTAGCCTGCTAGTCAGCTACCTAGCTAGCTCGCCAGCTAGCTAGCTAGCTGGCTTAGCTAGCTAGCTAGCTAGCTAGCCAATGGCAGCGGGAGAGAGGAGCTGCAGTGTCTCTTCAGGTGTATGTACAGGGTGTATGTATATAAACCCTAAACCCTAAACC
>NW_013574227.1:9163-9954 GCF_000499745.2 Eimeria mitis | reverse complement strand
TATATATATATATATGGCGGTCTGTCTAGGTGGCCCGAACTAGCTAGCTAGCTAGCTAGCTAGACAGACTGAGAAACAGCTAGCTAGCTAGCTGGCTAGCTAGACGAGCAGCTAGCTGAGTATAACGGTGGCTGCGCGTTATGCATGGAGTTGTGTATCGACACACACCGAAGAGAACTGCAGCAGAAACCACTATAAACCCTAAACCCTAAACCCTAAACCCTAGCTAAGCGGTTCGCTAGCAGCACTTGGAGATGAAGAGAAGCAAATGCAGGCAGCAGCAGGTGCTGCTGCTGTTGCTGCTGCAGCAGCTCTGCTGCACCCGGGGACATGCGATCCAGCTAGCTAGATATATAGCTAGCTAGCTGAGTAGCTGACCGCCAAGCTAGCTAGCTAGCTAGCTAGTTGGCTCTCTAGCCAGCTAGCTAGCTGACGCGCTTCACGGAGCTAGCTAGCTAGCTAGCCACGTAGGTGGGTGGTTGGCGTTCGAGTTAGCGAGCCGCTTCCACCTGCCGCTAGCTAGATAGCTAGCTAGCCAGCTAGCTAGCCAGCTAGCTAGCCAGCTGGCTAGCTAGCTAGCTAGCGGCAGCGGGAGAGAGGAGCTGCAGTGTCTCTTCAGGTGTATGTACAGGGTGTATGTAGAGGGCCATAAGCCCCAAGCCCCTCCTTACAGTGTATGCGCTGCTCCACAAGAAGCCCCCAAACCCTAAACCCTAAACCCTAAACCCTAAACCCTAAACCCTAAACCCTAGACCCTGAATTTGTATTGAGTTTGTTTTTTGTGTTGTTAT
>NW_013574227.1:8267-9087 GCF_000499745.2 Eimeria mitis | reverse complement strand
CCCCCCCCCCCTTCAGGTGTATAGGCACCTCAAGCCACCGCTGGGGGGCCCCCCACCGGGGCCCCTAGACACTGGGTTAGTAAACAAGAGCTAAAAATATTAAATAAATTATAAAAAAATAAAAGGAAACAAGAAAAAATAACACAAAGACAGCCAAAGGTGTACATACCAACGTCGCCGCTGCTGCTGCTGCTGCTGCTGCTGCTGCTGCTGCTGGTGTGGCTGCTGCTGCTGCTGCTGCTGCTGCTGCAGCCCCTGGCGTTGTTATGCGATGTCTGTGGTGTTTTATGATTTGTTTATGTTTAATTAGAATTTAATTAATATATTAACTCAAATTTTTACAAATAAAAAGGAGAATATACACCTGAATGGCTGCAGCAGAGCAGCAGCAACAGCAGCAGCAGCAGCAGCAGCAGCAGCAGCAGCGAGCAGCAGCAGCAGCAGCGAGCAGCCTCAAGCAGGATAGCAGCAGCAGATGGGGGCGCTATAAACCCCTTAAAATATAAAAAAACTTTAATATAATAATATTAACAATAAAAATATTTATAATATTTATATTATTTATAAAAATAATAAATAAATTGTGCTTGCTTGCTGCTGGCTAGTCTAGCTGCTGCTGCTGAGACAGCAGCGATGGCTGCTCGCGGCGGCGCAGCAGCAGCAGCAGCAGAGAAGAAATATCTACTTTTTATGAGTATAAATATAAAATAAATAAAAATAATAATAAATTATAATAAAATTTAATAAATTTTAATAGTTATTTGTCTCTTTATTCAGGTGTATGGTGACCCCCCAAAAGCAGAGGCTACAGAGACTCACA
>NW_013574227.1:7392-8167 GCF_000499745.2 Eimeria mitis | reverse complement strand
AATATAAAATAAATAAAAATAATAATAAATTATAATAAAATTTAATAAATTTTAATAGTTATTTGTCTCTATATTCAGGTGTATGGTGACCCCCCAAAAGCAGAGGCTACAGAGACTCACCCCAGCCACATCAACAGCAGCAGCAGCAGCAGCAGCAGCAGGAGCAGCAGCAGCAGCAGCAGCGGGAGTTGTTGCTGCATGCTGTGTCTGTGTGGTTAGTTATGTTTAAATAACTAAATAAATAAATTTATTTCAATAAAAAAAAAAACAAACATTCCTTTCTCTCTCACCGACCTGCCTATACACCTCACGAGCTGCCTATACACCTCACGAGCTGCCTATACACCTCAACTCCCACTCAACTGCTGCTGCTCTCAAAACCTTTATCTTTGTAAAACACACACCCCAGGCAGCATTTCAGGTGTACATACACCCCAGCATCAACCCCTTTTCTCTTTTTTTTTTTCTCTTTTTCTCTCTTTTTCTCTCTTTTTTTTCTCTCTTTCTTTCTCTCTTCTTTGTCTCTTGTCTCCGCTCAAATTGAATTCGTCTTTTCTTTGTCCCTCATCAGGAGTGCCTCGTTTCAGGTGCTCCTACACTACCTGCTGCTGCTGCTGCTGCTGCTGCTGCAGCTGCTGCTGCACAGTGGACCGCCGCCACACCATCATCAGCAGCAGCAGCAACAGCAGCAGCAGCAGCAACAGCAGCAGCAGCAGCAGCAGCAGCAGCTTTGACAGCTGTGGTATTCCTTATGTCGTGTCTTTGGAAAGTAGAG
>NW_013574227.1:6649-6988 GCF_000499745.2 Eimeria mitis | reverse complement strand
GCAGCAGCAGCAGCAGCAGCAGCAGCAGCAGCAGCAGCAGCAGCAGCAGATGTTTCCTCACCGGGATCGCGTATCCACGGGGCGTATGTACACCCCACTGCGCCCAGTAAACCCAGCAGAAGACGATGACATAGAGCTGCTATCAAAGGACTTTGCTGCTGCTGCTGCTGCTGCTGCTGCAGCAGGAGCAGACCCCCGCAGCCTTCCTTCTCCTGATGCAGCAGCAGCAGCAGCTGCTGCTGCTGCTGCTGATGCAGCTCGACGGCATCACCAGCGCCAGCAGTCGCATGAACAGGACACGCATGATCAGCAGCAGCAAGACCAACAGCAGCAGCAGCA
>NW_013574227.1:6436-6525 GCF_000499745.2 Eimeria mitis | reverse complement strand
TCCGCAACCGAAAGAGACAGCAGCATGCGTTTTATGTTTACCCCAGCAGCAGCAGCAGCAGCAGCAGCAGCAGCAGGAGCAGCAGCAGC
>NW_013574227.1:5094-6336 GCF_000499745.2 Eimeria mitis | reverse complement strand
GCAGCAGCAGCAGCAGCATGAGCAGGATATAAGAGGCAGCAGCAGCAGCAGCAGCAGAAGTTTTGCTGCAGTGTCTCCGTTTGAAATATCAACCCCTTTGAGTCGTTCTTCTGTCTCCGCAACCGAAAGAGACAGCAGCATGCGTTTTATGTTTACCCCAGCAGCAGCAGCAGCAGCAGCAGCAGGAGCAGCAGCAGCAGGAGGAGGAGGAGGGGGATCAGCGGGCGGCCCAGGAGCAGCAGCAACACCAGGCACAGCAGCAGCAGCAGCAGCAGCAGCAGCAGACAGAGAAAGAGAAGGAGACAGAGAAAGAGACAGAGAAAGAGAAGAGGAGACAGCAGAAAACAGGAGACAGCTAGGCACTGACTTTATGTGTAATGTACCTTTGGCCGGGGGCATCCCTCAATATATAACAAAGAGAGGTTACGGTGTGTTTAGTTTGGTGGGGTTGTTGTTATTGTTTTTATTTATTTGTTTATATATAAAATATAAAATAAAGGAGACAGTTTATACAGAGGAGATAGAGCTAGAAGAACACCAAAACGTAAAGATAGATATAAAAAACTGCAGTCTCCTTTTTATTGATGCGAGAGAAAAAGAGGAGACAGAAAAAAATAAAATAAATAAAATAAATAAAATAAAAATAAACACATGGTTACAATATAAATCTCCTTCTCTCTCTCACATCCCCATAATAAAAAAAAAACAAAAAGATATATATATACTGCTGCATATGCAGCAGCTAGATGAGTGGTTTAAGTGTAGTATTGAGGTGTACATACACCCGGATTATTCTTTTGGTGAATTGTATATATTGGGGGCCCCAGGAGACAGATATTTACCTGTCTCCTCTTCTGTGCCTATAAAAGGAGACAGTATATCTATAGATGCACACCATGCATATATACAGCTTCTATCTATTGAGGCCCCAAATATAAATATGTATTTAAACTCTGGTTTACTTTCTTTTTATATTGATGGTGTTGCTGCTCAATACAGTAACAAACCTATAAATATAAAAACCAGAACTGCAGATATACATATGCTGTCTATACACCCCACACGCCTGCTGCTGTCTGCGGAGACAGCAGCAGCAAGCCTATTCAAGGCAACTGGTAGCGTCTCCGTTTCTCTCTCTCAACCCCAACAACCCCAACAACCAGCAGCAGCAGCAGCAGGAGGAGATGCAGCAGCAGATACAGCAGCAGCAGCAGCAGCAGCAGCAGGAGGAGCAGCAGCAGG
>NW_013574227.1:3479-3834 GCF_000499745.2 Eimeria mitis | reverse complement strand
TTTTTTTTTTTTTTTTTTTTTTTTTTTTTTTTTTTTTTTTTTTTTTCTTTTTTTTCTCGTCTTTGTCTCTGGCTATGCAGCTGTCTCTGTCTTCCTGTCTGTCTCTGTCTCATTTTCTGTCTCTTTCTGTCCCTCTTTATCTACTTATGTATTATATAATATATATATATATAATATGTATATATATAATATATATAATATATATAATATATATATATATATATGTATATATATATATAGATCTGTCTCCTCCTTTGTTTATCTGTCTCCTCTTTACATACATTCATCTGTCTCCTTGTAATATAAAAAAAGAGATATATATAATATATAATATAATATATACATATATATATAA
>NW_013574227.1:2965-3437 GCF_000499745.2 Eimeria mitis | reverse complement strand
TATATATATATATATATATATATATATATATATATATAATTCCCTTTGCTGTGCATGCATGCAGCCCGGGCCTGCCCCCGTTCGTCGTTTATCTTCATCTGTCTCCTCTGTCTCTTCTGTCTCTTCTTTGTCTCCTTTTCCTTTTTCTTTTTCTTTTGTTGGTTCTTATATTGGTTTATTACGGGGTTCATCGGGGTGTATAGAAGATATAATAGAGGATGATTTTATTGTTTTATGGCGAGCATTTAATAAAATAAAAAGACAAAGCACCTTTTTTGTTTTTTCTTTTTATAAACAAACACAACAAACCAGGTTTCTTATCAAAAATGATGCACTCATCAAAGTTAATGTCGGGTATGTCTCTTCTTTTTATTTATTTATTTATTTTTTTTTTGTTTTTTTGTTTTTTTTTGTTTTTTAGTTTTTTGTTATTTTTTTGTTTTTTTGTTTTTTTGTTTTTTTGTTTTTTTTG
>NW_013574227.1:2316-2710 GCF_000499745.2 Eimeria mitis | reverse complement strand
TTTTTTTTTTTTTTTTTTTTTTTTTTTTTTTTTTTTTTTTTTTTTTTTTTTTTTTTTTTTTTTTTTTATCAAACATGATGCACTCATTAAAGTCAATGTCGGGTATGTTTTTTATTTTTTTATTTTTTTGTTTTTTTATTTTTTTTCGTTTTTTTGTTTTTTTCTGTTTTGTTTTGTTTTTTTTTGTTTTGTGTTTTTTGTTTTGTTTGTTTGTTTGTTTTATTTGTTTTGTTTTGTTTATTTTGTTTTGTTTATTTTGTTTATTTAATTTATTTATTTTGTTTATTTAATTTATTTATTTATTTTGTTCTGTTTGTTTGATATTTTTATTTGTCGTATTTATTTTTATTTTGTTTTGTTTATTTTGTTTTGTTTTGTTTTTATTTAGTTTTGC
>NW_013574227.1:1159-2216 GCF_000499745.2 Eimeria mitis | reverse complement strand
GTTTATTTTGTTTATTTAATTTATTTATTTTGTTTATTTAATTTATTTATTTATTTTGTTCTGTTTGTTTCATATTTTTATTTGTTGTATTTATTTTTGTTTTATTTTGTTTATTTTATTTTGTTCTGTTTTTATTTAGTTTGTTTTTATTTTGTTTGTTTTTATTTTATTTGTTTTGTTTTGCTTTTGGTTTGTTTTATCTTTATTTATTTTGTTTTATTTTATCTTATTTTTATTTTATTTTATTTTAGTCTATTTTTTTTTGTTTTTTTCTATTCCGTATTTATTTGTTTTTATTTTCTGTCATTCTTATTTTTTTCTCATTTGTTTCACAACTTTTATTATTTTTATTATTTTTATTTTTATTATAATGTTTTGTTTGTTTTTGTTCTGTTGGTTTTTTGTTTATTATTTAGGGTTTAGGGTTTACGGTTTGTTGTTTATTGTTTACTGTTTAGGGTTTGTGGTTTGTAGCTTAGGGTTTAGGGTTTAGGGTCTATGGTTTGTGGTTTAGGGTTTATGGTTTGTGGTTTAGGGTTTAGGGTCTAGGGTTTATATTTTAGGGTTTATGGTTTAGGGTTTGTGGTTTAGGGTTTAGGGTTTGTGGTTTAGGGCTTAGGGTTTAGGGTTTAGGGTTTAGGGTTTATGGTTTAGGGTTTGTGGTTTAGGGTTTAGGGTTTGTGGTTTAGGGCTTATGGTCTAGAGGTTTTTGTTTGTGCTGTTTGTGGTTTAGGGTTTATATTTTAGGTTTATATTTTAGGGTTTATATTTTATTGTTTATATTTTAGGGTTTAGGGTTTAGGGTTTAGGGTTTATATTTTAGGGTTTAGGGTTTAGGGTTTAGGGTTTAGGGTTTATATTTTATGTGTTTCAGGTTGAGAGACACGTGGTCTTTTGTGATAGCGATAGCGATAAGTATAATATGTGCATTTTTATTCTCTTTTGTTTTTATTTATTTTTGTTTTTTTTCTCTTATACCGAAAATAAAAAAAGAACAAACAGAAAACACCATCATGAAGGCAGCTAGCCATAGACTCGATCATGAATTACCTTGTAC
>NW_013574226.1:45326-47936 GCF_000499745.2 Eimeria mitis | reverse complement strand
CTTCGCCGTACCGCAGCTGTAGAGCCAAACACCCAAAGTGCACACTCCTGGGATGCTCACACATGCGGCCCAGCTAATCGCCTCGGTACACTGCGTGCACTACGTTCAGCAGATGGCGCGTGTTTAAACGAGCAAAAGTGAGCAAAGCGAACGAAACTCAAATTAGATACCAATTACAGGGTACAGCAGCTGATTGTATGAGGTGTCCTACTCTAACTGGTTGGAAACCAGCGAGACTCCGGAATGCGCAAGACGAAGAATATACATGACTCACGTGGAACCAGGTGATGGGTTCCGCTTCTATCGAACCGGCAAGATTAGTTGAGCTCTGTTGCATTACGAGTAGGAGTGATTTGTGAATGTTGCGCCTGTATTAATTCAAGCTAACCTTTTTCTGGCAGGATATGCGTCCCGCAAGGAACGTCCTCCACCACCCACAAATTACTCCATCTCTCAACGCAGGGAAGGTCAAATAATTTTGGCAAAGCGGAAGCCCCTGCTTCCGTTACAGTGACTGTCTTTCTTTGAATCCAATGTCTACACAAAGAGCTGCTGGCCCCGCGTGTTTTGTCTGAACGCCACTGTTTGCTCGACAATTCGTGCCAGCCGGTCGCTGCCTATCCTTCTGTATTACGCCTCCCCCGCCAAACCCCTACCATCCTACGCAATCGGGGTGGCCATCAATACTGCTAAGCATTTTGGGCAAAAACCAAATAGTTGGGGCTGCTGCTTATCGCGTAGTCAGTTGCTCGCATACTGCCTCACCACTTCTTGGTGGTGGCTCCACTGTCAGCGCCGCTATCGCAAATGCGTGCGACCTGTACCATGTTCACCTGCATAGTTTTAGAAGATGCTGCTGATATTCTTCCGCGCAATGGGCGGATCGGAAGAACTACTAGTGACACACTCATAAAGTACACCTCCTACTCAGAGCACATAAGAGCTCAACTAAACTTGGTAACAGCAAACCATGTCTGCACTACGGGTTCCACTTCTGTTTTTTATCCGATCGCTACGCAATCAACTACAGCTCCGTCTTTTTTTTGCCAAAGTAAATACCTTCACAATTCGTGTTAGTCGCGCAGTCGGCCGCTTCGCACCTTTCCGTATTCGTGTAGTCTGGCAAAGAACTACCACGGTGCGAAAACGGGGCTGGAAAGCTGGACTCCAATACTGCCAATCATCTGACACAATTCTCCGCCGCTGCTGCCTTTGACAAAGTGTCGCATTGCTCAATTTTCGTCCCACCCAATGGTGCCAGACTCGCCCTTGCAAACGCGTATCGCGCCGCCAAAGCATCTTCAATCCACCAATAAGAGAATCATCAAACGTTTGAATGCCTGCCATGAGGCAACCTGAAGACTAGGAGTACCCGTAACCGTTCAGGCGTACGCACGTACGCGCCTAAGAGCATACTTTCTGCACGTAGGCCATATCCAAGCTTTAGATCAAGTGCGCGACGATGCATCTGGCTGCACTACCTTCGTATCACTCATNTGCAGATATGCGGGCATACTCGTTCACTGAAATCGTTTGTAATTTTAGGCTCTGCCTCGCAGCGAGCACATCGTTGCGGTGGAACACATTCAACCAGTAGATGCCGAAGGAGAACACAGCTGGAGCAAACCGCGTCGACATTTCTTTTCGTGCTGCAACTCCATAATTGCGCGAGCATCTGCGTCTATATATGTGCCTCCATTCATACGGCCTGAAACATGACAGTACTCATGGCGTTGCCAACCAGATGTGTTTGCTTCTAACCCAGCAACGGCAAGGCAAAGCAGCGCGCAAAAGCATTTCCAGGTAAGGCCACCCCATACTGTGACAGCTGACGCGCGCACACAAACTGCATAACACCATGATGCCGACACATGCAACGCAGCTAGCTCGTCGCGAAGTACTTCGTATAGCCCTAGAAGAAAAAGAAACTGGCTTCAGGAATGGATACCAAGAGAAGCCCCTAAAAATCCCAACTGTGCATATGGACCCGTGGGGTGTCCGTCGCGAATCGCTGATTGTTGGGAGACCGACGAGAATCGGAAAAATTCGAAGGATGCACGGTGCATCAAGCACGTGGACCAATGTGACCACCACCACGTTCGCCTCTGTAGTTGTGTACAGGTGACCTGAACACCCTGCCGCTCGAGAGCTAACACGAATGGACCAGTCAGGCATTCAAAAGCTACCCCTTTTGGAAGCACAAAGCACGTAAACTAATAGAGCCAAACCAGGAGGTAGTGCCTGACCCAGGGATTCCGTTGCCAAAACCCACACAATAGGAGCCTACATTTGTCCAAGTGCCACCCGTTCGTTGCACAACCGTTAGTTGCCTACCGTTCAGCATTCCAATTCTACAACTACTTTCCTATAAAACGGGGCTGGCCGTCAACAAGACTAATCGTTTGAAGAAAATTACGCGCATTTTATGATATCCCTTACCGTGTATTGAGCTGCGCATACAGGGTTGCACCCATTAATTGCGACGAGAGCTTTGGTGGTGTCAGAACCGGATGCAAAACGCATACGGCAGTGCCGAAGCGCCTTCATCCAGTAGGTATCAAAGGAGAGCATGGTTGAGTCTTAAAGCGCTACTTCTCCACCTGCGCGAAC
>NW_013574226.1:44531-45302 GCF_000499745.2 Eimeria mitis | reverse complement strand
ATATATATATATATATATATATATATATATATATATATATATATATATATATATATATATATATGCCATGGAAAGCCAACGGTCGAGTCTGAGGGCATACTTTCTGAGCAAGCAAACGTGCGGTCGCAGCGCCAGACACGGCTTCGCCGGAATGCGGGCACACTGGTCTGCGCACAAGCAGCATAACCTCGCGATATTCACGCATGCACTGCACCGAACTCGCACCAAACAGTGCGTACATCCCTAGCCACAGTGCTCAAACACCGTCACTTAGCAGGTACCAAAGACGACCGCCTTTGAGGCTGAACTTGCTATCTTGTCTCCTCCTTGCGCTGTAACACCGGAACTCCGTGGGAACTTACATTTGTATCCACGCCCTCCACCACACAGCCTCAGTTATAAGGGCACTCCTAGCAGCATGTGCCAGATGCATTCGCTTTAAAGGGCATACTCTCTGAGCAAAACAGTGCTCGGTTGCAGCGCCGGGTATGCATTCCCGTACGCGGCCATACAGGGGCTCACACGAATTGCACAACGATACGGTGCTTGCATATGCGCTGCAGCTAACTCGGAACCAACTGTTCCGTGTACCCCTATTGAGTGACCCACCTGATTTCAACAAGGGCACGCAAATCAAGCGCAAACTTAGTACACAGTGCAGGACGATGCGGGTGGCTGCATGATGTGCCTGTGTTCGACCACTTCGCGATGGTCAACGAGAGCCAGAAGTGTTGAAGATGAAAACCATATATCGCACACGTGGATCCACAG
>NW_013574226.1:44324-44425 GCF_000499745.2 Eimeria mitis | reverse complement strand
GTGACACCGGAATACCTTGAGCCACTATCCGTAAGACCACAGCTATGGCAAATCTCGCTTGCAGTCGTTGTCACACAGCAGCTCCGAATATGTGCAGGCAT
>NW_013574226.1:44125-44292 GCF_000499745.2 Eimeria mitis | reverse complement strand
ATATATATATATATATATATATATATATATCGATGCCTTTTTCGTACAGCCTGAATCATGATAGTAGTCATGGCCGCTGCACACGGATGCGTTTGCTCAAAACGGCGCACGTGCTACACCAAATAGCGCTCAAACGGAATGTCAGCCCGCAAACGCGAGCCCACAAG
>NW_013574226.1:43939-44025 GCF_000499745.2 Eimeria mitis | reverse complement strand
ATATATATATATATATATATATATATATATATATCGATGCCTTTTTCGTACAGCCTGAATCATGATAGTAATCATTGTCGCTGCAA
>NW_013574226.1:42173-43839 GCF_000499745.2 Eimeria mitis | reverse complement strand
ATATATATATATATATATATATATATATATCGATGCCTTTTTCGTACAGCCTGAATCATGATAGTAGTCACGGCCGCTGCAAACAGATGCGTTTGCTCAAAACGGCGCACGTGCTACACCAAATAGCGCTAAAACGGAATTTCAGCCCGCAAATGCGCGCCCACAAACTGCGGAACCCCATGTATGCATCTAACTGAACTTGCCGCCAAATACTGCGTACAACTCTAGCAGCTGAAGAGGCTGATGTCAGCTAGGTCTAATACTAAGTGCAGGGAAACAAACCCGGGTGCATGACCTAGCCTTCTCGAAAAAAAAAGCCTTATTATGCTCGTGGAAACACGTCACGGATGCTGCCCACCATAATAGTTGCGGAAAGGCGCTACAAACATGCTACCGCGAGAAATGTAGGTCGAAGGAATATCACTGAGGCATTCATACATTCCACCTACTCCGAAAACAGAACAGCTCAACTAACTTCGTCAAATCACGGAAGGCACCGTGCCCTACAGTTTCCATATCGTCATTTGTTATCCAGTAGATACACAAATTAGCTACAGCATACCCGTGCTTCTCTCCAGACAAAACGGATATCTAAAGAATCGTGCTCGTCGCGCAGTTGGCCGCTTCCAGCCCTTGGGTATTCCCTTTCGCCCCCAAATAACTGCCATCCTCCATATTCGAGGGGATACGCACTCCTACTAATAGTTTAACCCCGCTAATTGATGCATTCCGCCACGTGGTGTGTTGAACATCCAGTGGACTCCCAGGCCACTTATATTGTTTGCAATGTCAGATGCTGTATTGCAAACGCGTACCGCAGTACACAAAGACGTGCAACCAGTAAGTACCAAAGAACATCACGGTTGAGGCAGATGAAGCTGTTTTCTCTCCCCCTCCCAACTAACTCCCAACCTTTGCGTGAACTGCCATACAAATCTATGCCTGCACCCAGACGGCCGAGAGCGTGAGAGTGCTAACAGGGGCTCCAAACAGATGCGTTTGCTTTAAAGAGCATACCGCCTGTGCAGACCGACATACGGTCGCATCGGCAGATACGGCCTTGCCGCACTAAGTTTTTACACCCGCGTATATACGATGCTCGCAAGTGCACCTATCTCCCCACGGCATCTTGGGTATGATTATACCGGCTGACGGAGCGGATTTCAGCTAGAGCGTGCGACCCAAGACAAGGCTTACTACCAACTTCAGGACGATGCAAATTGCTTCCTGAGCTGCTCTTGTTGAGGCGCTTCCTGGTGGACAACAAAAGACAGTCGGAAATATCGAGGAACAATCAACCGGAGCGAAAGCGTATGGATGTCGATCCTGTCTTTTACTGCGCATTGTGCTGCAGATATACTGCAGAACTAATTCAAGGATATCGTTTTCAATGCCATGCGCCGTCTCACAAACGCATATCCTGCCCCTTCAGTACCTCCAACAGCTAGGAATCAAAGATACGGCCGCGTTGCGGCGACGCTCTACCTGGCGATGCTATTCCTCGCCCGTTCGAAAGCGGTTGAAGCAAAACGAGCTGCTTCACCCGCTCGCCCCAAACCTGTGCATGAATCTCCAATGAAATCCATGCCTGCGACCAGACAGCTGATCACGTAACAGTACCGATACCGGCACTTCACATGTGCGTTCACTACTGAGGGCATACTTT
>NW_013574226.1:40220-42073 GCF_000499745.2 Eimeria mitis | reverse complement strand
TGTCAGCTAGGTCTAATACTAAGTGCAGGGAAACAAACCCGGGTGCATGACCTAGCCTTCTCGAAAAAAAGGCCTTATTATGCTCGTGGAAACACGTCACGGATGCTGCCCACCATTATAGTTGCGGAAAGGCGCTACAAACATGCTACCGCGAGAAATGTAGCTCGAAGGAATACCACTGAGGCATTCATAAACTCCACCTACTCTGAAAACAGAACAGCTCAACTAACTTCGTCAAATCACGAAAGGCATCGTGCCCTACAGTTTCCATTTCGTCATTTGTTATCCAGTAGATACACAAACTAGCTACAGCACACCCGTGCTTCTCTCCAGACAAAACGGATAGCTAAAGAAGTCGTGCTCGTCGCGCAGTTGGCCGCTTCCACCCCTTGGGTATTCCCTTTCGCCCCCAAATAACTACCATCTTCCATATTCGAGGAAATGCGCACTCCTACTAATAGTTTAACCCCGCTACTTGATGTATTTTGCCACGGGGTGTGTTGATCATCTAGTTGACCCCCAGGCCACTTATATTGATTGTAATGTCAGATGCTGTATGGCAAACGCATATCGCAGTACCCAAAGACGTGCAACCAGTAAGTACCAAAGAATATAACGGTTTAGGCAGAAGAAGCTGTTTTCCCTTCTCCTCCCAACTAACTCCCAACCTTTGCGTGAACAGCCATAAAACTCCATGCCTGCACCCGGACGGCCGAGAGCGTGAGAGTGCTAATAGGGGCTCCAAACAGATGCGTTTGCTTTAAAGAGCATACTGCCTGTGCAGATCGACATACGATCGCATCAGCAGATACGGCCTTGCCGCACTAAGATTTTACACCTGCGTATATACGATGCCCGCAAGTGTACCTATCTCCCCACAGCATCTTGCGTATGATTATACTGGCTGACGGAACGGATTGCAGCTAGAGCATGCGACCCAAGACAATGCTTACTACCAACTTCAGGACGATGCAAATTGCTCCCTGAGCTGCTCCTGTTGAAGCGCTTCCTGGTGGACAACAAAAGACAGTCGGAAACGTCGAGGAACAATCAGCCGGAGCGAAAGCGTATTGATCTCGATCCTGTCTTTGACTGCGCATTGTGCTGCAGATACACTGCAGCAGAAATTCAAGGATATCGTTTTCAATGCCCTGCGCCGTCTCACAAACGCATATCCTGCCACTGCAGTACCTCCAACAACTAGGAATCAAAGATACGGCCGCGTTGCGGCGACGCTCTACCTGGCGATGCTATTCCTCGCCCATTGGAACGCGGTTGAAGCAAAACGAGCTGCTTTACCCCCTCGCCCCAAACCTGTGCATGAATCTCCAATAAAATCCATGCCTGCGACCAGACAGCCGATCACGTAAAAATACCGATACCGGCACTTCACATGTGCGTTCACTACTGAGGGCATACTTCCTGGACAAACGGACGTGCAATTGCATCGCCAGATAGGCCGTCCGCGCAGCTCGACCGTACACATCATAGATCATAAACATAATTCATAAAACCTGCACGTTCCTATGATTTTTACGCAGGAAGAACCGCTGACTCCCCGCCAAGCATTGTGTGCACTCCTATCAGCTGGCGGAGGGGATTTCACGCAAGGCGCTTGAACCAAGACCAAGCTTAATACCAACGGCAGGACTATACCACTGGGCGCAAGAGGTGTCCTCGTCAAATTGCTTATCATTGTGAGGCAAATGAGAGTTGGATATGCCAAAAACGGAAGGGATATACCACTCACGTAGAACTACGGATCGTCGCAGTCGTTTGTGCTTCCTACCAGATATTGCGCTTCGCATGTATAGTACCAAGCATCAACTGAAGACGCTTCTAATGTCAGTCGC
>NW_013574226.1:39994-40120 GCF_000499745.2 Eimeria mitis | reverse complement strand
TTCACACAGGGAGAACCGCTGACTCCCCGCCAAGCATTGTGTGCACTCCTATCAGCTGGCGGAGGGGATTCCACGCAAGGCGCTTGAACCAAGACCAAGCTAAATACCAACGGCAGGACTATACCG
>NW_013574226.1:39570-39894 GCF_000499745.2 Eimeria mitis | reverse complement strand
GCCAAAAACGGAAGGGATATACCACTCACGTAGAACTACGGATCGTCGCAGTCGTTTGTGCTTCCTACCACATATTGCGCTGCGCATGTAGAGTACCAAGCATCAACTGAAGACGCTTGTAATGTCAGTCGCTTCCTCGAAAACTCACACCGTAACGCTGAAATACTGAGCCAGTACTTACCAATTAAGAGGACAGTTGTGGCACTCAGTCCTCACAGAGCGATTCCACACATGTGTAAGTATGCGCATGTACATCAGTGCCTGCTCTCATACAGCCTGAAACGTAAACGGTATCCTGATACAGCCAACCATATTTGCTGACCT
>NW_013574226.1:37709-39470 GCF_000499745.2 Eimeria mitis | reverse complement strand
ATTCCATACATGTGTAAGTATGCGCATGTACATCAGTGCCTGCTTTCATACAGCCTGAAACGTAAACGGTGTCCTGATACAGCCAACCATATTTTCTGACCCCTAACCCCACTCCTGCTAGACAAAGTAACGCACGAAGGCAATTTCAGTCGCGGCTCCCTCACACCTCGGCTGTAAACGCGTGCACACCAACTACACGCGAACTAAGCTGAAGCCTGATTCAAACTGCAGCATGATGCTTCTGGCAGCATGGGGGACACTCGTCTGACCGCTTCTTGTTGCGAGATCAGAGAAGAGCTGAAACGTTGAAGAAATATCACACACTGAAAAGCGGGCGACCGGCACCACTTTCACATCCACTCTTTGTGGAAAGGCGCTGAGAACACCCTGCCGCCAGAAGGATAGCTTTTATTGATACGGCTAAAATGCTCATAAAGCATACCTTCGCCAAACAACCCAACATTCTCTGCCAGTCAGGAAAGCTCGCCTGCTCTACGGGCCCCTAGCTCTGTCTTTATGTTTCTCAATATTTACAGAATGAGCCACAGCTCCTGCATTCTTTTGCTGAAACACTACACATATTTCAACAATTCGTGCTAGTCACGCAAAGCACTGCTGGCCGGCCTTCGCCATTACCTTTTCTCGGCAAAAAGCTACCATCCCACATAACTGGGCTGGCCTTGCTTACCACTAGGCGTTGGATACAAATCACTTTGTAATCGTTCTTGCCACCTCCCAGCTGCTGCGCTGTGCAGATATCACTTCGCCAATTCTTGATACGGTTTGTAGTGCTGGATGTTGGTTCGCCAATACGCGTCGCAGTGCCGAAATAAGTTCAAGCATGAATTACAAAAGAATAGCGTGGCTGACCCAGGCAAAGCTGCTTCATTTCCTTTTCTCGTTGTAACCCTTAACCGCTGCGTGGATTCCCGCATATGCCCATGTCTTTTATCTCACAGACTGAGACTCATCAGTACCCAAAACCGTTCCAGGCAAGTATGTTATCTTCTCTAAGGGTACATTTTATGGGCGAGCCAGCAAGCGATCATAACGGTCAAGACGGCTAAGTCTCAGCGCGGCCGCACGCACGCGCGCACAGACTAACCATACGATACACACACAAGCAGATCAAGGCAGTCGCCGATAAAAACTGCGTAAACGCTTTTTCGCTGACAAAGCGTATTCAAACCAAGCCAGGTGAGCCAGACTCAAAAACATTTACTTCTTCAAGACGTTGCAGCTCGCTTCATGAGGTGTCCTTGTCGAATCGATTATCCCTCGGCAGCCAACGACAGGCGGAAACGAAGACGACGAAGACGATATATCGCTCTCATGGAAAAAGAAACCGCAGTAGTCGCTGCTGCCCCCTACCACTTAATGTGCTGCACATACGCTGCCTTACTATTTCACCAAAGTCGCTTGTAGTACCTTACACGGTTTGACCAACGTATGTTGTAGCGCAGGAACACTCACCCCAATAGAAAGCAAAGAAGCACGCCTCTGATAAAAATCAAGCACTCACTTTTTCCCTCGCTGCCACTTCATACGTTTGCAAGTATACACAGATACATCAATGCTTGCCATCAAAAAGCCTCAAACGTAGGTGAACATACACCTGCAACGAGCTAATGAGTTTGCTGCTAGAGGCCTACTTTCTAATGTAACAACCTCAACTGCGAAGCCGGACAAGGTTTGCCCCACCACGGCTGGCAACACGCGTGCAGATAAACTGCATAATCCCATCGCAGTCACACTCGCAGA
>NW_013574226.1:33262-37609 GCF_000499745.2 Eimeria mitis | reverse complement strand
CTGGTTCTCGCCCAAATACTGCGTGCACTTCTATCGGCAGACAGAGCTGCTTCCACCCAACGCAAGCGACTCAAGCGCGAACTTAATACCAACTGCAAAATTAGGCAGCTTGTTGGACAAAGTGTCTCTGGCGTTTCGATCATCCTTGTAAAGTCAGCGCGAACCAAAATGTTCAAAGCGTAAGAGAAGCATCCGGGGAGTGCAGACTGGAAACGTAATTCCCTTTGCCTCTGGTTATTATGCTGGACTGGTATGAGCATCTCGCCGTGCGACGCCGAGCTCGAACAAAACTCAGTAACACTTTTAAGTTGCACCTACGGTGAAGCGAGAGCAGCTTGACTGTTCTTTCCAAACCAAAACATTGCGGGCTTTCTCTTTGTATAGGAACCATGTTAATCTACAGAATTCGTTTTCTTCATGCCCTCGGCCGCGGCTTGCCCCTTGTTATTCTCGTTTTCCGCACAACAAGTACGATCATGTGAAGCCAATCTGGCCATAGTTCCTTTTAGATGTTCGACACATCACCGCATACTTGCTACTGCTCCCTATCAAGCAATGCGCGGCATAGACGGTGCCTAAACGTTTCAATAAAATCTTGGTTGCTCTCTAGCTCTAGCTCGCAAAAGCCTATCGCATCATCGCAACGTTTCACCCGAGCATATTTCGAATTAAAACGTGGAAACACGCAGCGCAATATCGCTTCGTTGCAGACTCTGGCTAAATGAGTCTGCCCGCAGTGCAAGTGCACCCATGCCTGCTATCAAGCAGCCTGAAGTGTATCCCCGCCGACACCTGCGGTGAGCAAGTGAGCTTGCTTCTCGTGACTTACTTTCTAATTTACCAAGTACTATTGCACGTCAGCAAAAACGTCGCCGCATAGCTGCTATATAGAAGCGCACACAAACGGCAAAACAACATGATGTTCGCAAACACAAGTGCACTAGGTCTCCGCGGAAGGCGGCACATTCTCCAGTAGGCAGAAGGATTAAATTTCACCCCGCGAATGCAAACAAAGCCGAACTCACTACCAACGCTAGGACAATGCATCTGGGTACATGGCGTGTGTTGAAACACCGGCGAGAATCGAAAATGTGCAAGGCGTAATTGGAACATCCGTTGCGGCCACACCGACGACGTGTTCGAGTTTGCCCGTGGGCGTTATGTTTTAGGGGTATTATGAGTCGGCCGCGAGACGCAAAGCTTGAACCAACAGCAGTGACACATTCATCAATTGCCCCAACTTCGAAGTTTGACCTTTATTACCGAACCAGAAACACCTCTTCGGGCTGCGCAATCAGCGTGCTTTTGTGTTCACTCGAAACAAGGGAGTTAGATGCTGCCACAGTTTGAGTTGGTCGCACCGAAGGCCGGTGCCCAAGTAGCCATTAACGAAAAGCACGGGTTAACGCAACGGAAGCGCGCCCCTTCTTAGACTGTGACTAGATAAATACGCAGACAGCGCGCGCACACCAATGCCTATCACCAAGCAGCTTGAAATGTATCCGCACCCATAACCGTGTCTAGCAAGTGCACTTGCTTCTCATGACATACTCTCTAATTTACCAAGCACTATCGCAAGCAGGGAAGGGTGTCGGCACACCCCAGGTTAATATGCGCGCTCACAAAACGCGTAACAACATGATGATCTTATACTTCTATCTGCAAACAAAAATAATTTCACCCAGCGCAAGCAAATCAAGCCGATCTAGAAACCAACTGCATGACGATACAGATGGATGCGTGAGACGTCCTTGTCCAGTCATTTTTTGCTTGTGGCGCTCAAGACGTAATTGATACATCCCGTGCGTGTAAACCGAGAGCATGCTCCCGCCTGCTTCGACATACTATGGAAGCGAGGCAGGCTGCGCGAACTGATGTTCCTGGTATTATACTATTATGAACGCTTTGTCGTGAGATATCAACACCAAGTAAAAACAATTTATACACAGACGCGAGTACAAAACACCTCGGAATACCTCGCCAAACCAGGAACATCAGTTCGCTCAGCCTCCCCCGCTTCCTTTAGAGTTACCTTTGGAATCACCATGCTTATGTTCATAGTTCGTGTTGGTCACGCCGCCGGCCCTTGCCCGACCCACAGCATTTGCCAGCAGAGCAACAACCATCATAAATGGCCGCGCTCGGCACCAACACTACCGAAACCTTCCCACACATGTGAGACTCTGTCTCCCAAACGCAAATCGAACCGCCGAAACACCCAGACACAGTAGATGTCAAACAAGTGCTCCGCCGCTGAAACCGAACTGATTCTAACACCTCCGCACACTGCAACTCCGTACGTCTGCGCGCATGTACACAAATATCAATGGACGAATATCCACACACGCAAACGAAAAAAAAGGGACGCCGAAACGCTGAGGTCCTTCCTCGGTGCACACTTTCTGGGACGCATAGCATATAGTCGAAACGCTAGAGACGGCGTCGCCACGTCGCGGTCACAGACGCGCGCAAACAGGCTCCCTATGATGTTCGCACATGCAGTTCGCGCATATCCCCGCCAAATACTGCATGCTCCTAATCCCAGAACGCTGCCTTTTGGAACCAGAATAAGTGAACCAAGTGCACGCGTAGTACCATCTGCAAAAGAGTGCAGCTGGCTGCGTTGTGCGTACTTGTCGCATAGCCCACTATGGGAAGCCCAAGCGGACTTGAAATCGTTCAAGACGTAAGGAAAACATACACTGCGTCCCGCAAGGGGGCCTGCTTTACACTGGCCTGGCCTCTGCATACGAGAATCTGGAGTATTGCATACTGTGCCGGAAATCGCCGAATTCGAAGGAAACTCAGAGGCATATTCACAAATTATACCATTTCTGACAAAAGAACCGCATGGCTAACCGTGACACAT
This sequence comes from Eimeria mitis, assembly GCF_000499745.2. Classification (NCBI taxonomy): domain Eukaryota; phylum Apicomplexa; class Conoidasida; order Eucoccidiorida; family Eimeriidae; genus Eimeria; species Eimeria mitis. The sequence goes on along the minus strand of NW_013574226.1, from coordinate 34,740 downwards.
CAAAAGCATCCGACTGGGCTGCCCGCTCTACCTTTTGTTCTGTTTGATGAAAGCCTACACAATGAACCACGAGTCTTGCCCTCCTTCAGGGAAGGAATAGGAGCATTTCCACAAGTCGTGTGGTAGCGCCGTCACCCAGAGCCGACAGCCGCTGCCCACGCTGCGATAGTCGACTTCTCAGCCGAACTGTTACCCATCATACATAACCAGCTTCCACTCCAACCCTACCAAAGGTTTGACGCAAATGTCAGGCACTGTCGGGCGAACGCATACTGGAGCGCCAGGATACCCTGACCAAATATACGCCAGCGAAAAAGTGCGCCGCTGAGGCAATACAAACTCCTACGCCTTCTCAGACAGTAGCTCTGTGAATCTGAATGAATGCGCGCATACATCAACGCCTGGCATTTGACAGCGCAGGCGACCCCACAGAGTCCCAAGGCAGGTTATTTTGCTGGTCAGGGCGCACGTCCTGGGCAGAGTAGCACATGAGCATGGCAGCAGGAAATTTGCCGATGCGATCCCCAAAATAGTGAGTATACTCTTTCCAGGAGACGGAAGCCACATCACCGCAGGTAGTCGAGCCAAACACATGTTTCATAAGAGCTGCATCGTTATGCAACTGGTGCGAGTCGGGGGCCAGTCCCGACTCGCGCCTTTCTGGAAGCCTAACGACAATCGAACACGTTGAAAACGTTCAGGAAACACTGCGTTCTTGCACACCAATTGCCTGCTTCCGGTGCGCCTCTGGCTAGTACCATGGAGTGCTGTTAACAACGTGCAGTGAAGACAACACGAACGGAATAAAGTGACGCATTGATATCACATACTCCGCAGACATAACAGCTTGTGCGGTGTCGGTAAGAGCAAGAAGCAACGACCTGCACGGCAGGTTCCCCTCACTTCCGTTCCCTCAATACCTGCACAATGATCTGCTGGTCCCCCCTTTTCTCGTCCAAGTGCTCCGACGTTTCGCAGAACTATTGTTTTGCACGACAACGGAGAAGCCCGCCCTGCGTTAGTACCGTTTTCCACCTGACAACTACCAATATTAACAGGGATGGTCGTCACTCTTACCTTACACTGGAAGCATATTGCCGTGTACTCGCTACTGCTCCCAATCACATATTGCGGTGCAGATGTACGGTGCTACAACTTCACTGCTGCGGTTTGCATTTTCAGCTTCTGTCTCGAAAAAGCATATCCCAGTTCTGAAACAGCCAGACCAAGCAGGTATCAAAGAAGAGCGTAGCTGGAGCAAACGGAACTTATAGCAACTCAATCTGCATGCACGCATGCACAGATACATGTGGGCCTGCTCTCATACAAGCTAAAACGATAACAGCGCCAATAACTGCGCCAAGAAAAAAATGAATTTGCCTCCAACGGCTTGACTCGCGGACACTGCAACGCTAGATCGCCGGATAAACCTTCGCCGCACTGCGGTCTTGCATGCCCTCGCACAAATTCCATAACTT
>NW_013574226.1:30522-33162 GCF_000499745.2 Eimeria mitis | reverse complement strand
CCCCATGTATGCATCTAACTGAATTTGCCGCCAAATACTGCGTACAACTCTAGCGGCTGAAGAGGCTGATGTCAGCTAGGTCTAACACTAAGTGCAGGGAAACAAACCCGGGTTCACGACCTAGCCTTCTCGAAAAAAAAGGCCTTATTATGCTCGTGGAAACACGTCACGGTTGCTGCCCACCACTATAGTTGCGGAAAGGCGCTACAAACATGCTACAGCGAGAGATGTAGCTCGAAGGAATGCCACTGAGGCAATCATAAACTCCACCTACTCCGAAAACAGAACAGCTCAAAACTAACTTCGTCAAATAACGAAAGTCATCGTGCCCTACAGTTTCCATTTCGTCATTTGTTATCCACTAGATACGCAAATTAGCTACAGCACACCCGTGCTTCTCTCCAGACAAAACGGATATCTAAAGAAGTCGTGCTCGTCGCGCAGTTGGCCGCTTCCAGCCCTTGGGTATTCCCTTTCGCCCCCAAATAACTACCATCTTCCATATTCGAGGAAATGCGCACTCCTTCTAATAGTTTAACCCCGCTACTTGATGTATCTTGCCACGGGGTGTGTTGATCATCCAGTTGACCCCCAGGCCACTTATATTGTTTGTAATGTCAGATGCTGTATTGCAAACGCATATCGCAGTACCCAAAGACATGCAACCAGTAAGTACCAAAGAATACCACGGTTGAGGCAGATGAAGCTGTTTCCCCTCCTCTTCCCAACTAACTCCCAACCTTTGCGTGAACTGCCATAAAAATCCATGCCTGCACCCAGACGGCCGAGAGCGTGAGAGTGCTAATAGGGGATCCAAACAGATGCGTTTGCTGTAAAGAGCATACTTCCTGTGCAGATCCACATACGATCGCATCGGCAGATACGGCCTTGCCGCACTAAGATTTTACACCCTCGTATATGCGATGCTCGCAAGTGCACCTATCTCCCCACCGCATCTTGCGTATGATTATACTGGCTGACGGGGCGGATTGCAGCTAGAGCGTGCGACCCCAGACAATGCTTACTACCAACTTCAGGACGATGCAAATTGCTCCCTGAGCTGCTCCTGTTGAAGCGCTTCCTGGTGGACAACAGAACACAGTCGGAAACGTCGAGGAACAATCAACCGGAGCGAAAGCGTATGGATGTCGATCCTGTCTTTTACTGCGCGTTGTGCTGCAGATACACTGCAGAAGCAATTCAAGGATATCGTTTTCAATGCCCTGCGCCGTCTCACAAACCCATATCCTGCCACTGCAGTACCTCCAACAACTAGGAATCAAAGATACGGCCGCGTTGCGGCGACGCTCTACCTGGCGATGCTATTCGTCGCCCGTTGGAACGCGGTTGAAGCAAAACGAGCTGCTTTACCCCCTCGCGCCAAACCTGTGCATGAATCTCCAATAAAATCCATGCCTGCGACCAGATGGCCGATCACGTAACAGTACCGATACCGGCGCTTCACATCTGCGTTCACTACTGAGGGCATACTTCCTGGGCAAACGGACGTGCAATCGCATCGCCAGATACGCCGTCCGCGCAGCTCGACCGTACACATCATAGATCATAAACATAATTCATAAAACCTGCACGATCCTATGATTTTCACACAGGAAGAAATGCTGACTCCCAGCCAAGCATTGTGTGTACTCCTATCAGCTGGCGGAGGGGATTTCACGCAAGGCGCTTGAACCAAGACCAAGCTTAATACCAACGGCAGGACTATACCGCTGCGTGCATGAGGTGTCCTCGTCAACTTGCTTATCATTGTGAGGAAAGTGAGAGTTGGATATGCCAAAAACGGAAGGGATATACCATTCACGTGGAACTACGGATCGTCGCAGTCGTTTGGGCTTCCTTCCACATATTGCGCTGCGCATGTACTGTACCAAGCATCAACTGAAGACGCTTGTAATGTCAGTCGCTTCCTCGAAACCTCCCACCGTGACGCTGAAATACTGAGCCAGTATTTACCAACTAAGAGGACTGCTGTGGCACTCAGTCGTCACAGAGCGATTCCATACATGTGTAAGTATGCGCATGTGCATCAGTGCCTGCTCTCATACAGCCTGAAACGTAAACGGTATCCTGATATAGCCAACCATATTTGCTGACCTCTAACCCCACTCCTGCTAGACAAAGTAACGCGCGAAGGCAATTCCAGTCGCGGCTCCCTCACACCTCGGCTCTGTGCACACCAACTACACGCGAACTAAGCTGAAGCCTGATTCAAACTGCAGCATGATGCTTCTGGCAGCACGGGGGACACTCGTCTGACCGCTTCTTGTTGCGAGATCAAAAACGAGCTGAAACGTTGAAGAAATATCGCACACTGAAAAGCGGACGACCGGCACCACTTTCACCTCCCTTCTTTGTGGAAAGGCGCTGAGAACACCCTACCGCTAGAAGGACAGCTTTTATTGATACAACTGAAGTCCTCATAAACCATACCTTCGCCAAACAACCCAACATTCACTGCCAGCCAGGAAAGCTCGCCTGCTCTACGGACCCCTAGCTCTGTCTTTATGTTTCTCAATATTTACAGAAAGAGCCACGGCTCCTGCATTCTTTTGGTGAAACGCTACACATATTTCAACAATTCGTGTTAATCACGCAAAGCGCTGCTACCCGGCCTTCGGC
>NW_013574226.1:29480-30422 GCF_000499745.2 Eimeria mitis | reverse complement strand
TCGGCAAAAAACTACCATCCCACATAACTGGGCTGGCCTTGCTTACCACTAGGCGTTGGATATAAATCACCTTGTAATCGTTCTTGCCACCTCCCATCTACTGCGTTGTGCAGATATCACTTCGCCAATTCTTGATATGGTTTGTAGTGCTGGATGTTAGTTCGCGAATACGCGTCGAAGTGCCGAAATACGTTCAAGCATGAATTAGAAAAGAATAGCGCGGATGAGCCAGGCAAAGCTGCTTCATCTCCTTTTCTCGTTGTAACCCTTAACCACTGCGTGGATTCCCGCATATGCCCATGTCTTTTATCTCACAGCCTGAGACTCATCAGTACCCATAACCGTTCCAGGCAAGTATGTTATCGTCTCTAAGGGTACATTTTATTGGCAAGCCAGCAAGCGATCATAACGGTCGAGACGGCTAAGCCTCAGCGCGGCCGCACGAACGCGCGCACAAAGTAACCATACGATACACACACAAGCACATCAAGGCAGTCGCCGATAAAAACTGCGTAAACGCTTTTTCGCTGACAAAACGTATTCAAACCAACCAAGGTGAGCCAGACTCAAATAAATTAACTACTTCAAGACGTTGCAGGTCGCTTCATGAGGTGTCCTTGTCGAATCGATTATCCCTCGGCAGCCAACGAGAGGCGGAAGCGAAGACGACGAAGACGATATATCGCTCTCATGGGAAAAGAAACCGCAGTAGTCGCTGCTGCCCCCTACCACTTAATGTGCTGTACATACGCTGCCTTACTATTTCACGAAAGTCGCTTGTAGTACCTTACACTGTTTGACCAACGTATGTTGTAGCGCAGCAACACTCACCCCAATAGAAACCAGAGAAGCACGCCTCTGATAAAAATCGAGCACTCACTTTTTCTCGCGCTGCCACTTCATACGTTTGCAAGTATACACAGATACATCCATGCTTGTCAT
>NW_013574226.1:26290-29263 GCF_000499745.2 Eimeria mitis | reverse complement strand
AGACAGAGCTGCTTCCACCCAACGCAAGCGACCCAAGCGCGAACTTAATACCAACTGCAAAATAAGGCAGATTTTTGAACAAAGTGTTTCTGGCGTTTCGATCATTCTTGTGACGGCAAACAACCAAAATGTTCACAGCGTAAGGGAATCATTCGGGGAGTGCAGACTGGAGGCGTAATTCCCTTTGCCTCTGGTTATTATGCTGGACTGGTATGAGCATCTCGCCGTGCGACGCCCAGCTCGAACAAAACTCATTAACACACATTTACGTTGCACCTACGGTGAAGCGAGAGCAGCTTGACTGTTCTTTCCAAACCAAAACATTGAGGGCTTTCTCTTTGTATAGGAACCATGTTAACCTACACAAATCGTGTTGTTCATGCCCTCGGCCGCGGCTTGCCCTTTGTTATTCTCTTTCTCCGCACAACAAGCACGATCATGTGAAGCCAATCTGGCCATCGTTCCTTTTAAATGTTCGACGCATCACGGCATACTTGCTACTGCTCCCTATCAAGCACTGCGCGGCATAGACGGTGCCTAACCGTTTCAATAAAATCGTGGTTGCTCTCTAGCTCTAGCTCGAAAAGCCTACCGCATCACCGCAACGCTTCACCCAAGCATATGTCGAATTAAAACATGGAAAAACACAGCGCAATATCGTTTCGTTGCAGAATCTGGCAAAATAAATCTGCCCGCAGTGCAAGTGCACCCATGCCTCCTATCAAGCAGCCTGAAGTGTATCCCCACCGACACCTGCGGCGAGCAAGCGAGCTTGCTTTTCGTGACATACTCTCTAATTCAACAAGCTCGATCGCACGTCAGCAAAGGAGTCGCCGCATAGCAGCTATATAGAAGCGCAAACAAACGGCAAAACAACATGCTCGCAAACACAAGTGCACTAGGTCTCCGTGGAAGGCTGCACATTTTCCAGTGGCAGACGGATTTAATTTCACCCCGCGAATGCAGACCAAGCCGAACTCACTACCAACGCTAGGATGATGCATCAGGGTACATGGCGTGTGCTGGAACACCGGCGAGAATCGAAAATGTGCAAGACATAATTGGAGCATCCGTTGCGGCCAGTCCGACGGCCTGTTCGAGTTTGCCTGTGGGTGTTTTAGGGGTATTATGACTCGGCCGCGAGACGCAAAGCTTGAACCAAAAGCAGCGACACATTCATCAATTGCGCCACCTTCGAAGTTTGACCTATATCACCGAACCAGAAACACCTCTTTGGGCTGCGCAATCAGCGTGCTTTTGTGCTCGCTCGAAACAACGGAGTTAGATGCTAGTCACCGTTCTTTGCTGCAACGGCCACGATTAACCCCACAGTTTGAGTTGGTCGTATCGACGCCCGCTGCCCGAGTAGCCATCAACAAGAGGCACGGGTAAACGCAACGGAAGCGTGCCCCTTCTTAGACAGTGACTAGATGAATAAGCAGGCAGCGCGCGCACACCAATGCCTAGCACCGAGCAGCTTGAAATGTATCCGCACCCATAACCGTGTCGAGCAAGTGCACTTGCTTCTCATGACATACTTTCTAATTTGCCAAGCACTATCACAAGCGGGGAAAGGCGTCGGCACACCCCAGGTTTAGATGCGCGCTCACAAAAGGCATAACAACATGATGATCTTATACTTCTATCTGCAAACAAACCCAGCGCAAGCAAATCAAGCCGAACTGGAAACGAACTGCATGAAGATACAGATGGATGCATGAGACGTCCTTGTCCAGTCATTTTTTTGTGGTGGTGCTCAAGACGTATTTGATACATCCCGTGCCTGTAAACCGAGAGCATGCTCCCGCCTGCTTCGACATACTATGGAAGCGGGGCAGGCTGTGCGAACTGATGTTCCTGGTATTATACTATTATGAACGCTTTGTCGTGAGATATCAACGCCACGCAAAAACAATTTATACACAAATGCGAATACAAAACACCTCGGACTACCTCGCCAAACCAGGAATATCAGTTCGCTCAGCCTTCCCGGCTTCCTTTAGAGTTACCTTTGGAATCACCATGCTTATCTTCATAGTTCGTGGTGGTCACGCCGTTGGCCCTTGCCCGCCTCACAACATTTGCCAGCAAAGCAACAACCATCATAAATGGCCGGGCTCGGCACCAATACTACCGAAGCCTTCCTACACATTTGACACTCTGTCTCACAAACGCAAATCGAACCGCCGAAACACCCAGACACAATAGATGTCAGTCAAGTGCTCCGCCACTGAACCCGAACTGATTCTAACATCTCCGCACACTGCAACTCCATACGTCTGCGTGCATGTACACAAATATCAATGGACAAACATCCACACAGGCAAACAAAAAATAGGGATGCAGAAAGGCTGAAGTCCTTCATCGGTGCACACTTTCTGTTAAGCATAGCATATTGTCGAAAAGCTAGAGAAGGCGTCGCCACATCGCGGTCACAGACGCGCGCAAACAGACAACATAACCCTATGATGCTCGCACATGCAGGTCCCCCATATCCCCGCCAAATCCTGCATGCTCCTAATCGCAGAACGAGGCATTTTGGAACCAGAATAAGTGAACCGAGTGCGCGCCTAGTACCATGCAGCTGGGTGTGTGGTGCGTACTTGTCGCATCGCCCACTATGCGAAGCCCAAGCGGACTCGAAATCGTTCAAGACGTAAGGAAAACATACGCTGCGTCCCGCAAGAGGGCCTGCATGCGAGAATCGAGTGTATTGCATACTGCGCCGGAAATCGCCGAATTCGAAGGAAACTCAGAGGCATATTCACACATTATACCGTCTCTGACAAAAGAACCGCATGATTAACCTTGACACATCAAAAGCATCCGACTAGACTGCCCGCTCCACATTTTGTTCTGCTTGATGAAAGCCTACACAATGAACCATGAATCTCGCCCTCCTTCAGGGAAGGACTAGGGGAATTCCCACAAGTCGTATGGTAGCCCCGTCAGCCAGAGCCGAGAGCCGCTGCC
>NW_013574226.1:25153-26190 GCF_000499745.2 Eimeria mitis | reverse complement strand
TTTCTCTTTGTATAGGAACCATGTTAACCTACACAATTCGTATTGTTCATGCCTTCGGCCGCGGCTTGCCTCTTGTTATTCTCGTTCTCCCCGCAACAAGGACGATCATGTGAAGCCAATCTGGCCATAGTTCCTTCTAAATGTTCGACACATCACCGCATACTTGCTAGTCCTCCCTTTCAAGCAATGCGCGGCATAGACGGTGCCTAAACGTTTCAATAAAATCTTGGTTGCTCTCTAGCTCTAGCTCGCAAAAGCCTATCGCATCATCGCAACGTTTCACCCGAGCATATTTCAAATTAAAACGTGGAAACACGCAGCGCAATATCGCTTTGTTGCAGACTCTGGCTAAATGAATCTGCCCGCAGTGCAAGTGCACCCATGCCTGCTATCAAGCAGCCTGAAGTGTATCCGCACCGACACCTGCGGTGAGCAAGTGAGCTTGCTTCTCGTGACTTACTTTCTAATTTAACAAGCGCTATCGCACGCCAGCAAGGGAGTCGCCGCATAGCAGCTATATAGAAGCGCACACAAACGGCAAAACAACATGATGTTCGCAAACACAAGTGCACTAGGTCTCCGCGGAAGGCTGCACATTCTCCAGTAGGTAGACTGATTAAATTTCACCCCGCGAATGCAAACCAAGCCGAACTCACTACCAACGCTAGGACAATGCATCTGGGTACATGGCGTGTGTCGGAACACCGGCGAGAATCGAAAATGTGCAAGGCGTAATTGGAACACCCGTTCCGGCCACACCGACGACGTGTTCGAGTTTGCCCGTGGGCGTTATGTTTTAGGAGTATTATGAGTCGGCCGCGAGACGCAAAGCTTGAACGAACAGCAGTGACACATTCATCAATTGCCCCAACTTCGAAGTTTGACCTATATCACCGAACCAGAAACACCTCTTCGGGCTGCGCAATCAGCGTGCTTTTGTGTTCACTCGAAACAACGGAGTTAGACGCTGGTCACCCTTCTTTGCTGCAAAGGCCACGATAAACCCCACAGGTTGAGTTGTTCGTACCGACGGCCGC
>NW_013574226.1:24687-25053 GCF_000499745.2 Eimeria mitis | reverse complement strand
CAAGTAGCCATTAACGAAAAGCACGGGTTAACGCAACGGAAGCGCGCCCCTTCTTAGACTGTGACTAGATGAATACGCAGGCAGCGCGCGCAAACCAATGCCTAGCACCGAGCAGCTTGAAATGTATCCGCATCCATAACCGTGTCTAGCAAGTGCACTTGCTTCTCATGACATACTCTCTAATTTACCAAGCACTATCGCAAGCAGGGAAGGGCGTCGGCACGCCCCAGGTTAATATGCGCGCTCGCAAAAGGCATAAGAACATGATGATCTTATACTTCTATCTGCAAACAAAAACAATTTCACCTAGGGTACACAAATCAAGCCGAACTGGGAACCAACTGCATGACGATACAGATGGATATG
>NW_013574226.1:24486-24587 GCF_000499745.2 Eimeria mitis | reverse complement strand
TGCTCCCGCCTGCTTCGACATACTATGGAAGCGGGGCTGGGCTGCGCGAACTGATGTTCCTGGTATTATACTATTATGAACTCTTTGTCGCGAGATATCAG
>NW_013574226.1:24285-24386 GCF_000499745.2 Eimeria mitis | reverse complement strand
TGCTCCCGCCTGCTTCGACATACTATGGAAGCGGGGCTGGGCTGCGCGAACTGATGTTCCTGGTATTATAGTATTATGAACTCTTTGTCGCGAGATATCAA
>NW_013574226.1:24008-24185 GCF_000499745.2 Eimeria mitis | reverse complement strand
TGATGATCTTATACTTCTATCTGCAAACAAAAACAATTTCACCTAGGGTACACAAATCAAGCCGAACTGGAAACCAACTGCATGACGATACAGATGGATATGAGACGTCCTTGTCCAGTCATTTTTTGTTGGTGGTGCTCAAGATGCAATTGATACATCCGGTGTACACCGGTAGCA
>NW_013574226.1:22995-23958 GCF_000499745.2 Eimeria mitis | reverse complement strand
CACCAAGCAAAAACAATTTATACACAACTGCGAACACAAAACACCTTGGACTACCTCGCCAAACCAGGAACATAAATTCGCTCAGCCTGCCCCGCTTCCTCTAGAATTACCTTTGGAATCACCATGCTTATCTTCATAGTTCGTGTTGGTCACGCCGTCGGCCCTTACCCGCCCCACAGCATTTGCCAGCAGAGCAGCAACCATCATACATGACCGGCGTCGGCACCAATACTACCGAAACCCTCCCATACATGTGAGACTCTGTCTCACAAACGCAAATCGAACAGCCGAAACAGCCTGACACAGTAAATGTCAAACAAAGGCTCCGCTGCTGAAAGCGAAGAACTGACTCTAACATCTCCGCACACTGCAACTCCTTACGCCTGCATGCATGTACACAAATACCAAAGGCCAAGGCCAAACGCCCAGACACGCAAACAAAAAGTTGGGGCGCCGAAAAGCTGAGGTCCTTCCTTGGTGCACACTTTCTGGGAAGGATATCATATTGTCGACTACCTAGAGGAGGCGTTGAAACGTCGCGGTCACAGACCCGCACAAACAGGCTGCATAACCCCATGATGCTCACACACATGCAGTTCACCCATGTCCCCGCCAAATACTGCATGCTCCTAATCGCAGAACGAAGCGTTTTGAAACCAGGATAAGTGAACCACGTGCACGCTTAGTACCATCTGCAAAAGAGTGCAGCTGGGTGTGTGGTGCGTACTTGTCCCATAGCAAAGTATGGGAAACCCTACCAGACTCGAAATCGTTCAAGACGTAAGGAAAACATATGCTGCGTCCCGCAAGAGGGCCTGCGTTACACTGGCCTCTGCATACGAGAATCGAGTGTATTGCATACCGTGCCGGAAATCGCCGAATTCGAAGAAACCTCAGAGGCATATTCACAAATTATACCATTGCTGACAAAAGAACCGCATGGTTAACCGTGACACATCAAAA
>NW_013574226.1:22588-22895 GCF_000499745.2 Eimeria mitis | reverse complement strand
CACACTGGAGCTCCAGAATGCCCTGAGCAAATATACGCCAACGAAAAAGTGCGCCGCCGAGGCAAAACAACTTCCTACGCCTTCTCAAACAGTAGCCCTGTGAATCTGAACGAATGCGCGCATACATCAACGCCTGGCATTTGACATCGCAAACGAACCCACAGAGTCCCAAGGCAAGTTATCTTGCTAGTCAGGACGCACGTCCTGGGCACAACCGCATGCGAGCATAGCGGACGGACAGGCGTCGCTACGTGGCGGCTCTAAACGCGCGCACGCAAAGAGAATAGCACCGCGATGATCACGCATC
>NW_013574226.1:22255-22488 GCF_000499745.2 Eimeria mitis | reverse complement strand
CGCAAATGTCAGGCACCGTCGAGCGAACGCACACTGGAGCTCCAGAATGCCCTGAGCAAATATACGCCAATGGGAAAGTGCGCCACCGAGGCAAAACAAATTCCTACGCCTTCTCAAACAGTAGCCCTGTGAATCTGAACGAATGCGCGCATACATCGACGCCTGGCATCTGGCAGCGCAAAAGGACTCACAGAGTCCCAAGGCAAGTTATTTTGCTAGTCAGGGCACACTTG
>NW_013574226.1:21904-22155 GCF_000499745.2 Eimeria mitis | reverse complement strand
AGCCGCTGCTCACGCTGCGATAGTCGGCTTCTTAGCCGAACTGTTACCCATCATACATAACCAGCTTCCATTCCAACCCTACCGAAGGTTTGACGCAAATGTCAGGCACTGTCGAGCGAACGCACACTGGAGCTCCAGAATGCCCTGAGCAAATATACGCCAATGGGAAAGTGCGCCGCCGAGGCAAAACAAATTCCTACGCCTTCTCAAACAGTAGCCCTGTGAATCTGAACGAATGCGCGCATACATCG
>NW_013574226.1:21635-21736 GCF_000499745.2 Eimeria mitis | reverse complement strand
GGTCAGGCGACCCATGCGAAAGTCTCATACCAACTGCACAAGTATGCAGCTGGCTCCATGGAGCGCCTTTTTCGATTCAATTATTGTTCGAAGAGCGATGC
>NW_013574226.1:21403-21535 GCF_000499745.2 Eimeria mitis | reverse complement strand
TAGTAACCAGAAGCAAACGGGAAGCAAACCCAGCATTTGCTTCCCGTTCGACTTTGCCTAATATGTTGGAGTGCGACGACCACTTTGACGTGATATGCCGAACTAAAGCGAAACGTACTGACGCGTTCATGG
>NW_013574226.1:21110-21303 GCF_000499745.2 Eimeria mitis | reverse complement strand
GGTCAGGCGACCCATGCGAAAGTCTCATACCAACTGCACAAGTATGCAGCTGGCTCCATGGAGCGCCTTTGTCGATTCAATTATTGTTCGAAGAGCGATGGGATTCGAAGATGTTTGACATGCAGGGGAAACATTCCGTACGCGTAGACCCCGGGTGTGCTTGCCAGCTCGCAGCTGCAGGTTCACTCCAACA
>NW_013574226.1:20439-20934 GCF_000499745.2 Eimeria mitis | reverse complement strand
CCCTGACGGTTCCGTCCTTTTTTGTCTTGCCTAATAACGAAAACATGAACTACAAAACCAGTGTTGTCTTGTTGAAACACCATGTGCACTTACCCATTTAGTGGTGGTCAAGCTGTCAGCCGCGGCATGCCCTTGCCCTGTTTCTGTCCTGCGCCTATCAATTAGCATCATACACTGCCGAGCTCGCCACCACTACTACCAAACGGTTGACTCAAATACCAGGCTCTGTCACACAAACGTACATTGCAGCGTCGAAGCACCCCACCCCACTAGATACCTAAGACGGGCACGGAAACGAGACAGCGAGCTGTTACTTCCCAACATACTGCAGCAATAATCTGGATGCCCACATATGGACCACGAGACCTGGCATGAAACAGCGGAAGCATGAACATTCCCAAAACTGCACCGAGCACAGATGGGTTTGCTTTTACGTGCTCACTTCCTGGTTAGTAAGGCGTGCGATCGCATCGCCGGAGAAGGCTTCACCGTAAT
>NW_013574226.1:20207-20339 GCF_000499745.2 Eimeria mitis | reverse complement strand
TAGTAACCAGAAGCAAACGGGAAGCAAACCCAGCATTTGCTTCCCGTTCGACTTTGCCTAATATGTTGGAATGCGACAACCACTTTGACGTGATATGCCGAACTAAAGCGAAACGTACTGACGCGTTCATGA
>NW_013574226.1:20003-20107 GCF_000499745.2 Eimeria mitis | reverse complement strand
CTAAATACTGCACATCAGCTTCGTCGCAGACGGAACTGATTTTGACCAGGACAAGCGCACAAAGCCCATGTTTAAAATCAAACTGCAGAAACGTGCGGACGGCT
>NW_013574226.1:19359-19903 GCF_000499745.2 Eimeria mitis | reverse complement strand
CTAAATACTGCACATCAGCTTCGTCGCAGACGGAACTGATTTTGACCAGGACAAGCGCACAAAGCCCATGCTTAAAATCAAACTGCAGAAACGTGCGGACGGCCGCATGAGGCATCCTTGTCGAATCGCTGCTTTTTCGAAGCGCGACGACACTCGAAAATGTTCAAGAGCTACAGAGAACCTCCGGTGCGTGCAGATCAAGGGCCTTCTCCCGGTGTGCCTCTGCGTGCCATCCTGGAGTGCCCTGAGCATTTCGCCGTGAGAAACCACAATGCAAGTGCAACGCATGAATGCGTCATTCACAAAGTGCTCTTTCAGACGAGACGCCAGACTGCTCTCGCCAAACTAGATGTATCCGCTTGCGCCTGCAGTCTCGCTTTCTTTCATGCCGAATAGTACCTACACGGTGAGCTATGAGCGAAAACGTTACTAGGGTAGGCGCCATAATTCTCACAGTTCACGCTCAACCGTGCATGGCCCATCCTCCGCCATTCCGGTTATCCGTAGAACTACCATCATACAAACCCCGGCGCCGTAAATACTG
>NW_013574226.1:17659-19047 GCF_000499745.2 Eimeria mitis | reverse complement strand
CAGCATATAAGCATAACCGCACAATAACCACACCTTCACGTTAGCTAGTTCTCCGCCAAGTATTGCGTATGCTGCTATCGGAAAACGGGGCTGCATTTAACCCGAGCAGGCGAAACCAACAGCAGGCTTAAGAGCATGTGGAAAACTATGCAGCTGGCTGCATGCGGTTCCGACGGGAATCCCAAACGTTGAAGCCATACGGTATAAACACCCCGTGCGTGCAGGCTGATAGCCTACTTCCCACCATTTCTACTCCGTACGTTGAACATCTATGAGCGCTGCAACGCAAGGTGCCGAATTCAAACAAGAATCGAGAATGCATTCATAAACTGCACCTCCTCTTGACGTAAACCCGCTTGACGCTTCTCGCCGAATCAGGAATATCCGTTTGCGCTGCGGTTTTCGCCTTCTTTTGTGCTACGTAATACCTACATAATCAGCTATGGGTCTCAGCGCCTATGATTGTTTACAGAATCCGTATTTGTCACGCGTTCGGCTGCTGACAGCCCTTTGCTGCTCCCGGTCTCTGCACAGCAAATACCGCCCTGCATAGCTGGGTTCGCTGCCAGTAATATCGCGGCCCATGACATGCGCATAAGCACATATACGCCCATGCCTTTCATTAGACTGCCTGAAGCGTAGATGGATCCATGGCCGAGCCACACGAGCGTGCCTGTAACTGCATACATGCTGGGAAGAACAGCGCGAGAGTTCAACGATAAGGAAGACTTTGCACAACTGTGGTCGTAGGTCATGACAGCGATGCCCTCATACTGAAGTCCCGTAGGGCTCCGCCCAATATTGCGTATACAAACGTATACGCTTGTCGGCAGAAGGAGCTGATTTCACACAGGGCAACGAAACACAAGCTAAATGCCAGCTCCAAGACTGTGCAGCTCACCGAATAGGGAGTCCTTGTCCAATCTCTTCTTCGGAAGGCTAGCGCCTATCGAAAATGTCCAGACGTACAGAAATAATCCCGAGCGTGCAGACCGTGCGCCTTCACTCCGTTTGCCGCGGCCTAGTGCGTTCGGCCACTGTGATCACGTTTCTGTGAGGTACAGGACTAAACCGAAAGTCTGTGGGACATTCATTAATTGCGACTACTCCAAACACAGGTCAGCTAGGCTAGTCTTACCAAAAACCAGGAACATCAACCTGCAATAGAAGCTCCGCGCTTTCGTGTAGACCTACGACCAACTGAGGGTTCTAGAGCCATGAGCATTTACACGTTTGTCTTAACCCCCCTGTAGGCTGTGGTCCGGCCTGCGCTTCTCGGTTTATCAGCAGAGCAAGTACCATCGTACATAACCCGACTTGCCGTCAAGACTACCAACTGTTCGACGCAAATGCCAGACTGTGTCACACGCGTGAATTCCTTAGCGCCT
>NW_013574226.1:15660-17559 GCF_000499745.2 Eimeria mitis | reverse complement strand
TAGGCTGTGGTCCGGCCTGCGCTTCTCGGTTTATCAGCAGAGCAAGTACCATCGTACATAACCCGACTTGTCGTCAAGACTACCAACTGTTCGACGCAAATGCCAGACTGTGTCACACGCGTGAATTCCTTAGCGCTGCATGACCCCGCCCCACAAACTATACCAAACTGAACCACGCAAAAAGTCGCAACCGTCGAAATCGCACATTACAACTTCTTATATATGAACGCATCCACACATGCATCAATGGAGTCCATAAAACAGCCTGAAACGTGTACAAGCCACAAGCATTCCGAGCAAACGAATTTGCTTCTAAGGGCATACTGCCTGTGCGAAACAGCCCTACAGCGAGACGCCAGGAAGCGTTTCGCTTCAACGCGGTTTTATAGGCGAGCACACAAACAGCATAGCGCCACGACGCGCCCACATGCATGCCCATTAGCTCTCCGCTGAACACCGCTTGCGTATACTCTTATAGGTAAGGAGTACTGTTTACAATCAGGACAAGTGAAACATACGTAGTTTTTATACCATCTACAAAAAGAGGCACCGAGTATTACGGGGCACCCTAATCGAGTCGTGCTTTGATGTAAGATTGATGACGATCGAAAAAGGTCAAGAAACGCGAAACATCTGGTGCGCGCAGAGCGACGGCTTGGCTCCCGCGTGTCTCTACCTATTTTGGAGCGCCATGCACACTTTTCCGAGAGCAGTGAGAGTCGAACGAAAAATTGTGAAAGATTCATGAATTGCAGTTCCTCCAAAACATAAGCGCTTGACGAGCCCCTCCAAATTCTTTGGTTTGAGAAGGTTGGAACCCAAGCACGCGCTGGTGTTGCGGGGTCTGCTGTCTTTTCTTGTTAGCTAATACCTACACAAGAAGCTACAAGTCGAGCGTTCTTCCGTCCAAGCGCAAGGATTAATTCCACAGTTCGTATTGGTTGTGCTCTCGGTCGCGGCCCACCCTCGGCGTTTCCGCTTTTCAGCAGAGGAGCTAGATGCGAATATGCCTTCATGCCAGCAGACGGCGTGAACGTAAGGAACCCCACCGCCGCATTCTGCAGATGACTTTTCACTCATGCTCATACTTTCTGATCAAGCCGACGTGAGTTGCCAACAGCAAAAAGGACTCTGGCACATAGCAGGCGTAGTCACGGGCACACAAGCTGCAGAGTCCAACCATGTTCAAACATGGAAGGAATCTATTGCACGGCTAAACCCCTGGTATAGTCCAGTCGTCACGGAAATTATTTCAACTTGGGCAAAAGAACCAAGCGCAAGCCTACGCCCAACTGCTGGACGATGCACTCAGCTGCATGGGGCGTCTTTGTTGCGTCTCGCCTTGTCAGAAGACGAATATTAATCGAAAGTGCTCAAGACGTGGGGGCACAATCGAGAGGCTGCTTCCGTTTGCCTATGCTACCTATGGCCTACTATGCTGCCATGCTACAAATCGTTTGCCACGGGATACCGAACTCGAACGAAATTCACTGACATATTCAGTATTTGCACGTATGTCCAACACAGGACAGCGTGGCGCATTGTCAAACCATAAGCGCCCGTTTGAGATGCGCAATCCGCTGTCTTGTGTGTTACCCAGTACCTATACGATACCTGTTGGTCGCGGCGATAGCTCTCTGCCTCACTCCGCAGCTTCGACTGTCTGCATACCAACAGCCATCACGCATACAGA
This sequence comes from Eimeria mitis, assembly GCF_000499745.2. Taxonomy (NCBI): domain Eukaryota; phylum Apicomplexa; class Conoidasida; order Eucoccidiorida; family Eimeriidae; genus Eimeria; species Eimeria mitis. The sequence continues at coordinate 15,866 of NW_013574226.1, read as the reverse complement.
CATTGGCCGTCAGCACTACCAAACAAATATTTGACAGAAACGCCACACGTATAGAAAACGCATATCGCAACACCGGACCCCCCAGCTCCAGTAGAAACTGAAAGGAACACAGTTAAAGCATGAAACGAAATTCCCTGTTTCCTGTAACTATGCAGCTGCATGCATGGACATGTCCCCTGTCAGAGGGCCTCGAATGTGTAAGGAGC
>NW_013574226.1:15266-15560 GCF_000499745.2 Eimeria mitis | reverse complement strand
GCAACACCGGACCCCCCAGCTCCAGTAGAAACTGAAAGGAACACAGTTAAAGCATGAAACGAAATTCCCTTTTTCCTGTAACTATGCAGCTGCATGCATGGACATGTCCCCTGTCAGAGGGCCTCGAATGTGTAAGGAGTATAGCGGCACTGAGCAAATGAATTTCATTCTAAGTACATACTGCCTGTGCAGAAGGAGCGATCCCAACGCCAGAGAAGGCTAGACCAACGAGACACCGAATGTTCCGGGCCGTAGGGAAAGCTTCAGGTGCGTGTAGGCTAAGGCCGTGAGACA
>NW_013574226.1:14723-15166 GCF_000499745.2 Eimeria mitis | reverse complement strand
CAGAAGGAGCGATCCCAACGCCAGAGAAGGCTAGACCAACGAGACACCGAATGTTCCGGGCCGTAGGGAACTTCAGGTGCGTGTAGGCTAGGGCCGTGAGACCGTTTGCTTCGGCCTACTATGTTCAAATGGTATGAACGATGTTTCGTGAGATATCAATGTTGAGCAAAGATAATTTACTCATTTATACAGTTCGCGTACTTCGAATACACAACACCTTGAGCCATCTCGCCAATTAAGGAATAGTTACACAGTGACCTAGGGGGCAGGCGTGGTTCCGCAAAACGCCATGGTTAACTCCACAGTCCATGTTAGTCGTGCTGTCTGCGCCACCCCGCTGTCTGAGATTTACCAGCAAAACAACCACCACCTTACGCGGCTCGATTCGCCACCAATTCTATCAAACATATGACAAATATGTCAGATTCTGCCTCACAAAAACA
>NW_013574226.1:14549-14623 GCF_000499745.2 Eimeria mitis | reverse complement strand
ATGTTCAAATGGTATGAACGATGTTTCGTGAGATATCAATGTTGAGCAAAGATAATTTACTCATTTATACTCAC
>NW_013574226.1:7536-14484 GCF_000499745.2 Eimeria mitis | reverse complement strand
TAGGGGGCAGGCGTGGTTCCGCAAAACGCCATGGTTAACTCCACAGTCCGTGTTAGTCGTGCTGTCTGCGCCACCCCGCTGTCTGCGATTTACCAGCAAAACAACCACCACCTTACGCGGCTCGAATTCTATCAAACATATGACAAACATGTCAGATTCTGCCTCACAAAAGCGTACCGCCTCCTCCCACTGCTGTCCCTTAAACCCGCACTCACGCACACAGTCGTCAATGTCCGCCATCAGACAGCCTGACACGTAAGCGAACCCAGAGGTGTAACCCAGGGGTCTTGCCGAAGATATGTGTTTATTTCTAAGCACATACCTCCTGGGCAAAACGGCGGGACATCACATGGTCAGATAAGGCGTCGCCACACCGTGGCCGTAGACACGCGCACAGAAACCACAGAACCCCACGACTCACGCACACGCGAAGGTCAACTAGCATTCATCTTAATGCTGCGTACACTTCTATTTGCAGACAAGGCCATCCTAAGACCAGGCCAGGAGAAACAAGTACACGCTTAGAACCAGCTGCACAAGGATGGTCCTGACTGCATGGAGACTCCTCGTTGGATTATTCACTTTCGGAAGGTCATGAGGACTCGAACTCGTTCAAGACGTAGGGCAAACATTCGAGGCGCCAGCATGAGAGCGTGCTTTCTCTTTGCCTCTACCTACGGCAGTTGAGCTTATTGGGCGCGCTGCCTGGATTTCTCGAAAAAGAACAAAACTCAGCGACATATTCCTGAATTGAACCCACGGCGTGCAGAAAACAGCTTGGCCAATCTTGCCAAGGCAGAAGCATCCGTTTGCACTGTTGATTCCGCTTTCTGTTCTGCTAGCCAATACCGACACAATGAGTTACGGGTCCTGCGCGCTTGCCGCTGAGCACCAAGAGCATTTATACAGCCTACGTCTGTCGCGCCATCAGCTGTGGCACGCGCTTCGCTATTCCGGTTATCGAAATAATAACAGCAATCATTCGAAACCAGCATATCCTTAAATAGTGCCAAATGTGTGACGCAAACGCCAAACACTGTCTTACAAACGCATATTGCAGCACGCACCTCCCAAGCAGATGGCAGCGACAAACGCAGTTAAAAGGAAATGAACTTCAACTGCAGACCTCACTGTTGCTCCACAAACCTGCACCCGTGCACACACACATCCAGGCTTGCCATCAGATAGCCTGGAACGCAAACGAACCTTGCGCCGCCCTGAGCAATTTTCTTATTTTTATGGCCATACCTCCTGAGCAAAACAACGCGCATTAGCAAAGCCAGACAATGTTTCGCCCCACCACCTCCGCAGACCCGCCCGCACAAACTGCATAACCGCATGATGGTAGCGTATACAGATCCTCTAGCTCTCCGTCAGATACTTCTTATACGTTTGCCGGCCGACGGAGTTGACTTCAGTCAGGGAAGGTGAAGCCAGCGCACACTTTATGCCGATTGCAAAAACATGCAGTTCGCTACAAGGGGAACCCTTGCCAAGTCGATCAATGCTCAAAGTCCAACAAACGTCGAGAGCGTTATAGCCTCCCGGGAAGCAGGTTGCGCTTCCAGATCGAAAGCCTGATTCTGGTCTGCTTCTGCCTACAGTGGTGCAGTGCTAAAAACGCTTTGCCCAGAGGTGCAGAGCTAGAACAAAAACTATTGGGGCGCTCACCTTGCTTGGGACTACTCAGTATCAAGACAGTGGGCAACGAGTCTGGCGTTCTTTCGTGCAAGCACTATTGGTTTTTACGCAATTCGTGTTGGTGGCGCCGTCAACCGTAGCTCGACACTCTCCAATCGTGCTAAACGCAGAACAACTACCATCATCCATGTCAGGGCCGGCCTCCACAATAGTAGGCGTTTGATGCAAATCGCTGCGACGACGCTTCTGCCTCGTACCAGCACTGGGTCTACTTATATACAATATCAGAAATTTACTGGGGCCATTTGTACTGTCAGACCCTCTCGCAAACCCATATCGCAGCCTTGAAGAAGCTCGCCCACATTATAACAGGAGAGGGCATGCCTACAGCAAAATAGATTCGCACGTATTCTTACGTTGCAACTACACGAATCTGCACGCATGCGCATCTGCACGTAGGCATGCCATCAAATAGCCTGAAACGTGGCAGGTTATTCTAGCTCCGTGTACAATTTAGACTTGCTTCGCGTGATTCAGATTCACCACACCTAGTTTCTGTCTCCAAATGTCTGTGCAAATGGGCCTGCACATACAAATCTGTTCATCTCACCGACTGCGACGTTTTACATACCTGCGTGTTTCGATGATAAAGTATGTATGCCCTCGTATCCCCATCACGATTTACAGGTGGCGGTCGCAGATGTCGCTCTTCTGCGCATGAGGCCTGCTCACAACCTGAAGCCAGCAGCATATGCGTGAACGAGAGCTTCACAATCTCAGCGCTACTATGCTGCGACGGTTACTGTAACTTTCTGTCACCACGGACTGCCGATATGCGCACACGAGCTACGCGCCGCATGTCCCGGCCCGGCCTCGCCTGGCCACTGTAAACGAGCTCCCCCGAGCTCCCCTGATGCTGCAGCTGCCCCTTGGCTCCAGCGACACAAAGCTCACAGTAAAATGCAGCTTGTCTACTGTCATGTCTCAGCAATGAGTCAAGATTATATCTGGTTCATGCCGTTGATATGTCGACGCGCGATTGACCTATGTCCAACAAGCCACAAACATTCAGCGGCATAAGCCCCATCCAGTAACTCTGCACCAATTTCGTACGATTGATGCTTTAGTGCGAATGTTTCAATCCAGTTCTAGCTGGTGATTAGTGACTCTCCTTCACCGCTTCACATATATCTCGCCAACGTGCGTGCACGCTCACTCCCTAAACGCCAAAGAGATGATACAAAGCATGCCAGATGCTTCCCCAACTCTTGTTGTTGCGGCTCCACAGGACGTCGTTCAGGAACATTTCAGCGCCATACAGCAAATTGGGAAACCTGGCGAATGTTTCCTGCTCTAGCCAGCGGGACACTATTGTGCATATTCAGTGGCTACTAAGGCTACGCATACTGCTGCATACTCAGCCGGAGTTCAATCAATGCTCTGCGACGATGGGCGTTGTGCTTAAGTAGAAGCGCCCGCGGTGCAATGCAGGTGGTTTACGGCCACATCGCTGTACTGGCGGAAAGGTGCTTCGACGAAGGACGTTGTGTTCAAGCGTGCCCGCAGTGCATTGCACCTGGTTTACGGCCGCATCATTGTACTGACGCAAGACTGTTCCTGGCTTAACTTGCCGATATATCGACGCGTGATTGAGTGGCAACCAACAGCTACATCCGTCAGCGCTTTTAGTCCCCTGCAGCAACCCTGAGAGGGTTTAGGCCTAGTGATGCCTCAACACTTATGCACCTCTCTTGTTCTAGCAAGTAATGGGTGAATGGCCTGGCACTCCGCATCGCTCTTGACAACGTGCGTGCACGCGCACTTCCTAAAAGCCACATGAGTCTTTCGATGCAAATCATATGATTTGCTAACCCCAGTTGTTGTTCAGGCATACGGCGCGTTGTTCCGAAGCCTTTCAGCGCCAAGCGACAAGCCAGAAAACCTGGCGAAGGTTCCTGCAGTCGCTATCCGCAGATTACCGTGCACACCTTAGCCTTAGCCTGGACTCGACTGCCAGCGCAAACGCTTCCCAACCATCACTACGTTCCGCAGTGCCAGCATCAGTGCACGTGCCTTTAGTCGACAGCTGCGGAATTTCAAGATATCTTTGCTAAGAAGAAAGCGCACTAGCTGCTTATACTGTCAAATGCTCTTAAGGAAATGGGGGAACCGTATTCGACTCCTACAAGCTGCTCCTGTATCATCAAGACGTTCTAGCCCAATGTTGATATTTACAGCAAATAACCATGCTGTTGTTGCTGTTACCAGGAGAGCACAATCGACGTAGGTGCTCGGTGCATCCAAGTGTCAACCAACATTCACAAGCGTGAACACACTGATAGGGGAAATTTAAGCCCCTTCATGCCGGCCGCTACTCAACAAATAGCGTATGCGAATTTCTCTAATCCACGCCAAATGACGGCCTGATACACTGATGCTCACGGTATCTGTTCCTAGGCGTCTAAATCGTTTAGCTATCCCCGACAAGCCGATAAACAGGCACGGTTTCCTCTCTCTTCAGTATGCCTCATAGAGTTCAACGTATGGTTTCTGATGATTTTCGAATGCAGCAGCAGGTGATACCAGCAGCATACCAGAGCAGCCCACAGCATCGAAAAAAGCAAAAACAGCCTGAAAGCCACCCACACTTCATAACGCACTTCAAGTGAATTCATTCCCCAGGTAGTTTCTGCGCGTGCAGTAAGAGTGGTAAAGAGCACGTTTGGCCAAATGAGAAAAGTACAGGTCCTCTGATCAATCTCAACAAACTGCAGATCATTCCATTCCTGCCAACGCACGAGGTAGCTCGCTCGTTGGCAATCCGTTTGCGGTCATTCTCTCCGCTACGCTCCGTGATGGCAGAAGTGGAAGGATAGCTTTGCTACAACGTTGCATATCCAGAGGGGATACAATGCTGCTAAACAGTAGGCTTTATCAAGGCCCTAAGTATTTTAACTTGTTGTACGGATTTCCAATCCCCTTAGTATTCAACGGATGAGACAACCACACTCTTTTCGTCGCTACGTACGCGGGCTCATTTTGTATCCCTGTCATGATGCTATGCGGTGGTACTTGCATGCTCTACTATGCTGGTGGGATAGTTCCCACACAAACATCCGCCAACAGCATTTCCCACCACCTCAGCCGTGTCTTTGTTGAGCAGCTAAACGTGGCTAACGCAACCAGCATTCTCTGTTTCCACTATGTTCGTACTTTCTGGGCAAACCGCCACGCGATAGCACACACCGGAAAAGGGTTCACCTCATCGGAACAACAGAAGGGCAGACAAGCTGAATAACCCCGCAATGCCCACACATGTAACTCCGTCGATTTGCTGCCAAACAGTAAGTACACCTCTTTCACCAAAACATACACTCCTACCTAAGAAGGAAGATGATTTCGCCAGCACAGGCGAACGGAGCAGACGCTAAATACCAACAGCAGAGGAAGAGAACTTCCGCTGATTTCTGCATACGATGTTGGAGTGCTATAAACACTTTGCCTTCAAGTGCAGAGATCGGGTGAGACTCAGAGACGCACTCATGAATTGCGGATCCTCCAAACACAAAACAGACGGGCTGGCAATCACTGCAGGCGCAAGTCCGAGGCCAATCACCATGTAGTCGCTACTTGTTCCTACCACATTTTGTGTTGCATATATGCTGCCCCCGAATGTCACTGGAATCATTAGGACTCTCATACGCAGTCTTGGAAACCCATACCAAAATGCCCCAACACCCCGCCCGAGTTGATACCAATAAACAAAAACACCGCTTAAGGAAAACGAGCTCCTACACCTCATATTGCAAATCCAAAGCGCCGCCGGCACCCGCATTTACATCCATGCCTGCCATCAGACGGCCCGGAACATAATGGAGTGCGTAACCGCGGCGAACAGCTGCAGCTCCTACTATGTGCATACTTGCTGACAAAATCGGAGGGAGGTCGCACCATCACAAACGTTTTGCCGCACCGTCGCCGTAAAGCAAACGGGCTTAAGGACACTGCACAACATCAAGAAGGCCACACATGCATTTCCGCAGCTCCTCCTCCCCGCTAAATATTGTGCATATTGCTACTGGAAAGCCAGGCCGGTTTCACCCACGTTAAGCGCGCCAAGCGCATGCTCCATTCCAGTTGGATCACGGTGCAATTGGCTGCATGGAGGGACCCTTCTCGAATCGCTGCTTTTTGGAGGCCTAACGACAGTTGAACGTGTTCACGACGTACCGGAAAATATCCCCTGCGTGCAGACCAAAGGCCTGCCTCCCGTGTGCCTCTGCTTACTGTTTTGAAATGCTGCGAGCATTCTGAGGGGAGGCCCCAACCACAAACTAAAACCAGCGACGCACTCATATCACGTACTCCGTAGAAAAACCGCTTGACTAATCTCGTCAAGAACCAGAAATCCTGCGTGCACTATGGATGCCGCATTTTTCTGTGCTACCCAATACCTGCACAATAATCTACGGGTCCCGCTTTTTTCGGCCTGGCGCCCTGCGTGTTTACACAAAACATGTTCGTTGCGGCGTCGGTTAGGCCCGTCTTGCGGTACGTCCGTTTGTCGCATTACGGTTACCGTCAAGCATAACCTGGATGGCCGTTAACACTACTCACTGGAATCGCTGGGGCAGTTTGTAGCATCGACCTGTATCGCGCGACCGCATCTCGCAACGGCGAAACAGTTAGCCCCACCAGATATCAACGACACGCGCAGCTGAAGCAAAATCAGCTACACTTGTTTTCGTTGCATCTACATTAATCTGCGAGCTTTCACAAATCTATGACTAAATCCTCGCGTACAAGCTGAATTGTGACGGCCCCCATAACTGCGTCAGGCTAATGAATTTGCTTCGAAGCGCTAGCATGCGGGCCAAAACAGCACGATGCAAGAGTAGGCTGCAGCACACCTTCGCCTTCAAGTAAACGCACACAAACTGCATAATCCTTAGATGCTCACGAATGCAGAGCCGTTCGCTCTCCGCCACATACCGCGTCTAATATCAGCAGACAGAACTGACGCCAACTTGGTCAGATGAACCGAGTGGATCTCAAGCTTGCCGCATACAGTGAGCTGCGGAAAGATGCAGTTCACTGCATGTGGCACTCTTGCCGAATCACTCCGTCTCGGGAGACCAACAATATTCCAAGATGTTTAAGGCGCACAGGAAACATAACACGCACGCGAACCGCGGAGCAGCTTCTCGCTTGCTTCTGGCTACTATGTTGGAGCGCTATCAACACTTTGCCGTGAGATGTCAAACTCGAGCTAAACCCAGAGACACACTCATGGGTCGTACCTATTCT